>NW_027047260.1:0-16162 GCF_025399875.1 Dalotia coriaria
TCTTTGGAAAATAAGCATTTTCCCAAAATTTTTGGATTTAAACGAAAAAAAGCTATTTAAAAAAGAAAATAAAAACTGTTTTTTCTGTTTTGCTTAAAATAAAAACCCGACTAAACCCAAAATTTTTTTAAAAAAAAAAAAGCTTTTAGTGTTTTGTTAAAAGCGAATAAATAAAAAAGAATAATAAAAAAGCTTTTCTGTTTTCGCGTTAAAACCGAAAATAAACGGGGTTTTTTAAAAAAATTTTAAATTTTGTTTAAAGTTAAATAACGCAATAAATAAAAAAAGTTAAAACGTCTTTTAGTTGTTTGGGTTCCAAAAAAAAAAAAAACCGTTTTTTAAAAAAAGCTTTTTGCTTTTTTTTTGTTAAACGTTAAATAACGTTTTAAAAAAAAAAACCTTTTTTTTTTGGGTTTTCCCTTAAAAAGCAAATAAAACCAAAATTTTTTTTAAAAAAAATTTTAAGCTTTTTTAAATTTAAAAAAGTTTTTAAAAAAAAAGAAAAATTTAAAAAAAAGTCGTTTTTTTTTATTTAAAAAGGAAAAAAAAATTTTCCCTGCGTTTTTGCTAAAAAGGATTTTTAAAATTTTTGCTTAAATGTTCAAATAAGCAAAATTTTAAAAAAAAAAAAAAAAAATTTTCGTTTTTTTTTTTTCGCGTTAAAAACGTTTTTGCTAAAACGGCGTTTTTTAAAAAAAAACTTTTCAAATTTTTTATTTTAAATTTAAATGGAAAATTAAAAAACAAAAAAAAACCCATCGTTTTTTTGCGTTTAAAAACGTAAAAAAATAAAACGGGGTTTTGCTAAAAAAGCTTTTCAAGATTTTAGATCGTTGAAATCGTTCAAAAAAACGCAAAATTTAAAAAAAACGAATAATAAAAAATTTTTCGTTTTATGCTGTTTTACGCGAAAAAGCAGATTAAAAACTCAAAACGTGCTGTTTTGCTAAAATAAGCATTTTTAAGCATTTTAGATCGTAAATCGTTCAAATAGAAGCAATATTAATAAAAACGAATAATAAAAAATTTTGCGTTTTTTTGCTTTTTTTCCGGGTTTAAAAAACAGATTAAACTCAAAACGTGCTGTTTTTTAAAAAGCATTTTCAAGATTTTGATCGTTGAAATCGTTGAAATAGAAGAATATTAATAAAAGAATAATAAAAAATTTGCGTTTTATGCGTTTTGCGTTAAAACGCAGATTAAAATAAAACGGCCGTTTTGCTAAAATAAGCATTTTTAAGCATTTTAGATCGTTTAAATCGTTCAAATAGAAGCTTTTAAAAAAAACGAATAATAAAAAATTTTACTTTTTATGTGTTTTACGCGTTAAAACGCTGATTAAAGCTAAAAAGGATGTTTTTTCTAAAATAAGCATTTTCAAGCATTTTAGATCGTTGAAATCGTTCAAATAGAGCAAATTAATAAAAACGCATAAAAAAATTTGTTTTTAGCTGTTTTACGCGTTAAAAAGCAGATTAAAGCTCCGGCGTTTTGCTTGCAAAGCATTTTAGATCGTTGAAATCGCAAATAGAAGCAATTGAATAAAAAAGAATAATAAAAATTTTTGTCGTTTTAGCTTTTTTCGCGTTAAAAAAACAGATTAAAGCTCAAAAAAGTGCTGTTTTGCTAAAAAAGCTTTTAAGCATTTTAGATCGTTGAAATCGTTGAAATAGAACAAATTAATAAAAACGAAAAAAAAACGCTTTTTTGCTGTTTTACGCGTTAAAACGCAGATTAAAAACTCAAAAATGCGTTTTCAAAATAAGCTTTTAAGATTTTTATCGGAAATCGTTCAAAGG
Organism: Dalotia coriaria; assembly: GCF_025399875.1. Lineage (NCBI taxonomy): Eukaryota > Metazoa > Arthropoda > Insecta > Coleoptera > Staphylinidae > Dalotia > Dalotia coriaria. Next base: position 1,800 of record NW_027047260.1, read on the forward strand.
ACTAAATAAAAACAAAAATTAAAAATTTGTGTTTTTACTTTTTCGTTAAAACGCAGTTTAAACTCAAAACGGGTGTTTTGCTAAAATAACATTTTCAAGCATTTTTGATCGTTGAAATCGTTTAAATGGCTAATAAAAACGAATAATAAAAAATCGCGTTTTATGTGTTTTACGCGTTAAAAAGCAGATTTAAAACTCAAACTGCTGTTTTTTAAAATAACATTTTCGATTTTTAATTTGAAATGTTTAAATAACGCAATATTAATAAAAAAAAATAATAAAATTGCGTTTTATCGCGCGTTAAAAAGCAGAAAAAGCTCAAACGTGCTGTTTTTGCTAAAATAAGATTTTCAAGCATTTTAGATCGTTGGGAAAACGTTCAAAAAAGCAATATTAATAAAACAAAAAAATTTCGCGTTTTTTGTGTTTTACGCGTTAAAACGCAGAAAAAAGCTCAAACGGCTGTTTTGCTAAAATAAGATTTTCAAGATTTTAGATCGTTTAAACGTTCAAATAGAAGAAATAATAAAAAAGAAAATAAAAATTTTGCGTTTTTTTGTTTTTTACGGTTAAAAAGCAGAAAAAAAGCTAAAACGGCTGTTTTGCTAAAATAAGATTTTCGCATTTTTTGATCGTTGAAACGTTCAAATAGAAGCAAAATTTAAAAAAAACGAAAATAAAAAAAAAAGTCGTTTTATGCTGTTTTTCGGGTTTAAAAAGCGATTGGGGTTCAAAACTGCTGTTTTTGTAAAATAGGGATTTTCAAGCATTTTTAGATCGTTTAAAACGTTCAAAAAGACGCCAATTTAAAAAACGAATAAAAAAAATGTCGTTTTTGCGTTTTACGCGTTAAAACGCGATTAAAGCTCAAAACGGCTGTTTTGCAAAAAAGCATTTTCAAGCATTTTAGATCGTTGAAATCGTTCAAATAGAAGCAAAAATTTAAAAAAACGAATAAAAAAAATTTGTCGTTTTATGCTGTTTTTCCCTTAAAAAAGCAGATTTAAAACTCAAAAAGTGCTGTTTTGCTAAAAAGCATTTTTAACATTTTAGATCGGAAACCCTTCAAATAGAAGCAAAAATAATAAAAACGAATAATAAAAAAATTTGTCGTTTTTTTGTTTTACGCGTTAAAACGCGATAAAAGCTCAAAAAGTGCTGTTTTCAAAATAAGCATTTTCAAACATTTTAATCGTTGAAATGTTCAAATAGAAGCAATATTAAAAACGAAAATAAAAAAATTCGTCGTTTTAGCTGTTTTACGCGTTAAAAGCAGAAAAAGCTCAAAACGTGCTGTTTTTAAAATAAGATTTTTAAGCATTTTAATCGTTGAAATGTTAAATAGAAGCAAATTAAAAAAAAACGAATTAAAAATTCGTCGTTTTATGGTTTTCGTTTAAAAAGCGATTAAACTCAAAACTTGTTTGCTAAAATAAGCATTTTCAAGCATTTTAGATCGTTTAAATCGTTCAAATAGACGCAATAACAAAAAAAAAAATAAAATTTTGTCGTTTTTTTGTTTTTTTACGCGTTAAACGCGATTAAAGCTCAAAACGGGTGTTTTGCTAAAATTAGCATTTTTAAGCATTTTAGATCGTTGAAATCGTTCAAAAAAGAAAATTTAAAAAAAAACGAAAATAAAAATTCGTCGTTTTTTTGCTTTTTACGCGTTAAAACGCAGATTAAAACTCAAACGTGCTGTTTTGCAAAAAAGCATTTTCGCATTTTTTGACGTGAAATCGTTAAATAGAAGCAATATTAATAAAACGGGAAAAAAAAAATTTTGTCGTTTTTTTGCTTTTTACGCGTTAAAACCAGATTGCCAAAAAGGGGGAAAATACATTTTCGCATTTTTGACGGTAAAAGTTAAATAGAAGAATATTAATAAAAACGAATAATAAAAAATTTCGTTTTTTTGCTGTTTTACGCGTTAAAACGCGATTAAAACTCAAAACGGTGTTTTGCTAAAATAAGCATTTTCAAATTTTTTTGACCCTGAAATCGTTTCAAAAGGGAATATTAATAAAAAAGAATAATAAAAATTTTCCGTTTTATGTGTTTTCGCGTTAAAAAGCGAAAAGCTCAAAACGGTGTTTTGCTAAAATAAGCATTTTCAAGCATTTTAGATCGTTGAAATCGTTCAAAAGAAGCAATATTAATAAAAACGAATAAAAAAATTTGCCCTTTTATGCCGTTTTGCGTTAAAACGCAGATTAAAACTCAAAACGTGCTGTTTTTTGCTAAAATAAGCATTTTCAAGCATTTTGAATCGTTGAAATCGTTTAAATAGAAACGTAATAAAACGAATAATAAAAAGAATTTCGTCATTTTTTTTATGCTGTTTTAAACGTTAAAACGCAGATTAAGCTCAAAACGTGCTGTTTTGCTAAAACAAAGCATTTTCAAGCATTTTAGATCGTTGAAATCGTTCGGAAATAGACGCTATATTAATAAAAACAGACCAATAAAATTTCGTCGTTTTATGCCGCGTTAAAACGCAGATTAAAGCGCTCAAAACGTGCTGTTTTGCTTTAAAATAAAAGCATTTTCAGCATTTTAGATCGTTGAAATCACGTTCAAATAGACGCAATATTAATAAAAACGAATACTATGGGAAGTTTAAAAACCGCGTCTCACAAAATAACTTTAATGTCGCGTGCGCATTTTCGAAGGCTAAGCCTTCCCTCTCTTCAGGCAGAGGTAAAAACTGAAGACTAAAATTTGCGTCTAATCCTAATTTACTAAAAAACGAATAATAAAAAGAATTTCGTCATTTTTTTTGCTGTTTTTACGCGTTGAAACGCAGATTAAAGCTCAAAACGTGCTGTTTTGCTAAAATAAGCTTTTCAGCATTTTTAAGATCGTTGAAATCACGTTCCAAATAGACGCAATATTAATAAAAACGAATAATAAAAAATTTCGTCACGTTTTTATGCTGTTTACGCGTTAAAACGCGGGAATAAACTCCAAAACGATGCTGTTTTGCTAAAATAGCATTTTCAGGCATTTTAGATCGCGTTGAAATCGTTCAAATAAAGTAATATTAATAAAAGCGAATAATAAAAATTTGTCCATTTTTATGCTGTTTTACGCGTTAAAACGCAGATTCCAGCTCAAAACATTGCTGTTTTTCTAAAATAAAGCATTTTTCAAGCATTTAGATCGTTGAAATCGTTCAAATGCGGGAGCAATATTAATAAAGCGAATGGTAAAATTCGTCGTTTTTTTACATGCTGTTTTACACGCGTTAAAACGCAGATTAAAAGCTCAAAACGTGCTGTTTTGCTAAAATAAGCATTTTCCAAGCATTTAAGATCGTTGAAATCGTTCAAAATAGGCGCAATATTAATAAAAATGAATAATAAAAATTTCGTCGTTTTTATGCTGTTTTTACGCGTTAAAACGCTGATTAAACTCAAAACGTGATGTTTTTGCTAAAATAAAGTATTTTCAAGCATTTTAGATCGTTGAAAATCGTTCAAGTAGACGCAATATTAATAAAAACGAATAATAAAAAATTCGTCGTTTTTTATGCTGTTTTGCAACGTTAAAACGCAGATTAAAAGCTCAAAACGGTGCTGTTTTGCTAAAATAAACATTTTCAAGCATTTTTTAAGATCGTTGAAATCGTTCAAATAGAGCAATATTAATAAAAACGAAGATAGCCAAAAAATTTAGTGGGTTTTTATACGCTTGTTTTGCGGTTAAACGCAGATTAAGAAACCAAAACGTGCTGTTTTGCTAAAATAAAAGCATTTTCAAGCATTTTTAGATCGTTGAAATCTCGTTCAAAATAGACGCAATATTAATAAAACGAATAATAAAGAATTTCGTCGTTTTTGCTTATTTTGCAGCGTAAAACGCGAATAAAGCTCAAAACGTGCTGTTTTGCAGCACAAAATAAGCATTTTCAAGAAGCATTTTAGATCGTTGAAATCGTTCAAATAGAAGCAATGTGTAAAACGAGAATGTAAAAATTCGTCATTTTTATGCTGTTTTACGCGTTAAAACGCAGATGGCTCAAAACGATGCTGTTTTGCTAAAATAAGCATTTTCAAGCATTTTAAGATCGTTGAAATCGTTCAAATAGACGCAATATTAATAGAAACGAGGTAGCCAAAATTTCGTCGTTTTTTTTTATGCTGTTTACGCGTTAAAACGCCAGAATAAAACTCAAAACGTACTTTGTTTTGCTAAAATAAAGCATTTTCAAGCATTTTAGATCGTTGAAATCGTTCAGAGAAATGGGAAGCAATATTAATAAAATAAATGTAAAGATTTAGTGATGGTTTTGCCGCTGTTTTGCGTGTTAAAACGCAGATTAAAACTCAAAAAAACGTGCTGTTTTGCTAAAATAGGCATTTTTCAAGCATTTTTAGATCGTTGAAATCGTCACGTTCCGTGGGCCGCAATATTAATAAAAACGAATAATAAAAAATCGTCACGTTTTTATGCTGTTTTACGCGTTAAACGCAGATTAAAACTCAAAACGTGCTGTTTTTAGCACAAAATAAGCATTTTCAAGCATTTTTAGATCGTTGAAATCGTTCAAATAAGAAGCAATATTAATAAAAAACGAATAATAAAAATTCGTCGTTTTTATGCTGTTTTACGCGTTAAAAACGCAGATTAAAGCTCAAAACGTGCTGTTTTGCTAAAATAAGCATTTTCAAGAAGCATTTTAGATCGTTGAAATCGTTCAAATAGAAGCAATATTAATAAAAACGAATAATAAAAATTCGTCGTTTTATGCTGTTTTTACGCGTTAAAACCCTAAACGCAGACTAAAACTCAAAACGTGCTGTTTTGCTTTACAAGAGCAGGCATTTTCAAGCATTTTAGATCGTTGAAATTGTTCAAATAGACGCAATATTAATAAAAACGAATAATAAAAATTCGTCGTTTTATGCTGTTTACGCGTTAAAACGCAGATGCCAAGCTCAAAACGTGCTGTTTTGCTAAAATAAGCATTTTCAAGCATTTTAGATCGTTGAAATCGTTCAAATAGACGCAATATTAATAAAAACAATAAAAATTTCGTCGTTTTTTATGCTGTTTTTCACGCTTGCCGTTAAAACGCAGAATAAGCTCAAAACGTACTGTTTTGCTAAAATAAGCATTTTCGGCATTTTAGATCGTTGAAATCGTTCAAATAGACGCAATATTAATAAAACGAATAATAAAAATTTCGTCGTTTTTATGCTGTTTACGCGTTAAAACGCAGAATAAAGCTCAAAAACGTGCTGTTTTGCTTTAAAATAAAAAGCATTTTTCAAGCATTTTAGATCGTTGAAATCGTTCAAATAAAACGTAGTAATAAAAAACGAATAATAAAAAATTAGTCGTTTTATGCTGTTTTACGATGTTAAAACGCAGATTAAAGCTCAAAACGATGATGCTGTTTTGCTAAAATAGGCATTTTCAAGCATTTTAGATCGTTGAAATCGTTTCAAATAAGGACGCAATAATAATAGCCAGCGGTAGCCGAATTTGTCGTTTTATGCTGTTGTTTTTACGCGTTAAAACGCAGATTAAAGCTCAAACGTGCTGTTTTGCTAAAATAAGCATTTTCAAGCATTTTAGATCGTTGAAATCGTTCAAATAGAAGCAAAATTAATAAAAACGAATAATAAAAATTTCGTCGTTTTTATGCAGTTTTATAACGTTAAAACGCGAATAGAAAGCTCAAAACGTGCTGTTTTTGCTAAAATAAGCATTTTCAAAGCATTTTAGATCGTTGAAATCGTTCAAAATAGAGGAAGCAGCGCTGAATAAAAACGAATAATAAAAATTTCGTCGTTTTTTATGCTGTTTTACGCGTTAAAACAGAATAAAGCTCAAAACGTGCTGTTTGCTAAAATAATAAAGCATTTTTCAAGCATTTTATATCGTTAATCGTTCAAATAGAAACAATATTAACAAAAACGAATAATAAAAAATTCGTCGTTTGTGGCTGTACGCATTTTACGCGTTAAAACACAGATTAAAAAGCTCAAACGTGCTGTTTTTGCTAAAAGAAGCATTTTTCAAGCATTTTAGATCGTTGAAATCGTTCAAATAGACGCAATATTAATAAAAACGAATAATAAAATTTCGTCGTTTTTATGCTGTTTTTACGCGTTAAAACGCTGATTAAAAGCTCAAAACGTGCTGTTTTTGCTAAAATTAGCACATTTTTCAAAGCATTTTTAGATCGTTGAAATCGTTCAAATAGACGCAATATTAATAAAACGGAATAATAAAAATTTGTCGTTTTATGCTGTTTGCGTTAAAACGCAGATTAAAGCTCAAAACGTGCTGTTTTTTGCTAAAATAAAGCATTTTCAAGCATTTTAGATCGTTGAAATCGTTCAAATAGAAGCAATATTAATAAAAACGAATAATAAAAATTTCGTCGTTTTTTATGCTTTTTACGCGTTAAAACACCAGATTAAAGCTTTCAAAACGTGCTTTTGTTTTGCTAAAATATACATTTTCAAGCATTTTAGATCGTTGAAATCGTTGAAATAGAAGCAATATTAATAAAAACGAATAATAAAAAATTCGTCGTTTTATGCTGTTTTTACGCGCGCGTTAAAAACATAGTTAAAGCTCAAAACGTGCTTTGTTTTGCTTTAAAATAAACATTTTTCAAGCATTTTAGATCGTTGAAATCGTTCAAATAGAAGCAATATTAATAAAAAACGAATAATAATAAAAAATTTCATCGTTTTATGCTGTTTTACGCGTTAAAACGCTGATTAAAAGCTCAAAACGTGATGTTTTTTTGCTAAAATAAGCATTTTCAAGCATTTTTTAGATCGTTGAAATCGTTTCCGAAACAGACGCAATAATAAAAACGCATAATAAAAAATTCGTCACGTTTTTATGCTGTTTTACGCGTTAAACGCAGATTAAAAGCTCAAAACGTGCTGTTTTGCTAAAATAAGCATTTTCAAGCATTTTAGATCGTTGAAATCGTTCAAATAAACAGCTATGAATAAAAAACAAATAATAAAAATTTCGTGGTTTTATGCTTTTTACGCGTTAAAACACAGATTAAAAGCTCAAAACGTGCTGTTTTGCTAAAATATGCATTTTCAGAAGCATTTTTAGATCGTTGCTGAAATCGTTGCGAAATAGAAGCAATGGCAAAAACGATAATAAAAATTCGTCATTTTTATGCTGTTTTTGCGTTAAAACGCAGATTAAGCGCTCAAAAACGTGCTGTTTTGCTAAAATAAAGCATTTTCAGCATTTTAGATCGTTGGAAATCGTTCAAATGGACGCAATATTAATAAAACGAATAATAAAAATTTCGTCGTTTTTTATGCTGTTTTACGCGCGTTAAAACGCGTTAAACTCAAAACGTGCTGTTTTGCTAAAATAAGCATTTTTCAGCATTTTAAGATCGTTGAAATCGTTCAAATAGAAGCAATATTAATAAAAACGAATAATAAAAATACGTCACGTTTTTATGCTGTTTTACGCGATTAAAACGCAGATTAAACTCAAAACGTGCTGTTTTTGCTAAAATAAACATTTTCAAAGCATTTTAGATCGTTGAAATCGTTCAAATAAGACGCAATGTCATAAAAACGAATAATAAAAATTTCGTCGTTTTTATGCTGTTTTACGCCGTTAAAACGCAGGGGAATAAACTCAAAACGTGCTGTTTTGCTAAAATAAAGCATTTTCAAGCGGTATTTTTAGATCCCGTTGAAATCCGTTCAAATAAACACAATATTAATAAAACGAATAATAAAAATTTCGTCACGTTTTTTATGCTGTTTTACGCGTTAAAACGCAGATAAAACAAACCCGTGCTGTTTTATACAAAATAAGCATTTTTCAAAGCATTTTAGATCGTTGAAATCGTTCAAATAGAAGCAATATGAATAAAACGAATAATAAAAATTTCGTCGTTTTTATGCTGTTTTACGCGTTAAAACGCAGAATAAAACTCAAAACGTGCTGTTTGCTAAAATAAGCATTTTCAAGCATTTTACCCCAATTCGTTGAAATCGTTCAAATAGAAGCAATATTAATAAAAAACGAATAATAAAATTAGTCGTTTTATACTTGTTTACATTGTTTAAAACGCAGATTAAAGCTCAAAACGTGCTGTTTTGCTAAAATAGAGCATTTCAAGCATTTTTTTAGATCGTTGAAATCCTTTCGTTCAAATAGACGCAATATTAATAAAACGAATAATAAAAAATCGTCGTTTTATGCTGTTTACGCGTTAAAACGATTAAAACTCAAAACGATGCTTTGTTTTGCTAAAATTAGCATTTTCAAGCATTTTAGATCGTTGAAATCGTTCAAATAGAAGCAATATTAATAAAAACGAATATTAAAAATTTGTCGTTTTTATGCTGTTTTACGCGTTAAAACGCAGATTAAAGCTCAAAACGTGCTGTTTTGCTAAAATACAAAGCATTTTCAAAGCATTTTAAGATCGTTGAAATCGTTCAAATAGAAGCAAATTAATAAAACGAATAATAAAAATTTCGTCGTTTTTACATGCTGTTTTGCGCGTTCAAAACGCAGGCCAAAAGCTCAAAAAACATTGCTGTTTTGCTAAAATAACATTTTTCAAAGCATTTTTAGATCACGTTGGGAAATCGTTCCAAATAAGAGCAATATGAATAAAAACGGAATAATAAAAATTTCGTCGTTTTTATGCTGTTTTACCTTGCCGTTAAAACGCAGAATAAAACTCAAAAAACGTGCTGTTTCTTTACTTTAAAATAATAAGCATTTTCAAAGCATTTTTATATCGTTGAAATCGTTCCAAAATAGAAGCAATATTATTAACAAAAACGAATAATAAAAAATTCGTCGTTTTTATGCGCAATTTTACGCGTTAAAACGCAGATTAAAGCTCAAAACGGTGCTGTTTTGCTGAAATAACATTTTCAAAGCATTTTAGACGTTGAAATCGTTCAAATAGACGCAATATTAATAAAAACGAAGATAATAAAATTTCGTCGTTTTATGCTGTTTACGCGTTAAAACGCTGGTAAAGCGAAACGTGCTGTTTTTCTTAAAATTAGCATTTTCGAACTCGATTTTAGATCGTTGAAATCGTTTCAAATAGACGCAATATTAATAAAAACGAATAATAAAAATTCGTCGTTTTATGCTGTTTTACGCGTTAAAACGCAGATTAAAGCTCAAAACGTGCTGTTTTTTTTGCTAAAATAAACATTTTCAAGCATTTTAGATCGTTGGAAATCGTTCAAAATAGAAACAGTATTAATAAAAACGAATAATAAAATTTCGTCGTTTTATGCTTTTTACGCGTTAAAACACAGATTAAAGCTCAAAACGTGCTGTTTTTGCTAAAATCAGCCATTTTCAAGCATTTTAGATCGTTGAAATCGTTGAAATAGAAGCAATATTAATAAAACGAATAATAAAAATTCGTCGTTTTATGCTGTTTTACGCGTTAAAACGCAGATTAAAGAAAAGCTCAAAACGTGCTGTTTTGCTAAAATAAGCATTTTAAAAGCATTTTAGATCCGTTGAAATCGTTCAAAATAGAAGCAATATTAATAAAAACGAATAATAAGAATTTCATCGTTTTTATGCTGTTTTACGCGTTAAAAAACGCTGATTAAGCTCAAAACGTGATGTTTTTTGCTGGAAATAAAAGCATTTTCAACACATTTGCAGATCGTTGAAATCGTTCAAATAAGACGCAATATTAATAAAACGAATAATAAAAATTCGTCGTTTTTATGCTGTTTTACGCGTTAAAACGCGAAGATTAAAAAGCTCAAAACGTGCTGTTTTGCTAAAATAAAGCATTGCACCAAAGCATTTTAGATCGTTGAAAATCGTTCAAATAGAGAAGCAATATGAATAAAAACGAATAATAAAATTTCGTCGTTTTTTATGCTTTTTACGCGTTAAAACACAGATTAAAGCTCAAAACGTGCTGTTTTGCTAAAATACATTTTCAAAGCATTTTTTAGATGTTTGAAAAATCGTTGAAATAGAAGCAATATTAATAAAAAACGAATAATAAAAAATTCGTCATTTTATGCTGTTTTACGCGTTAAACGCAGATTAAAGAAGCTCAAAACGTGCTGTTTTGCTTGCTAAAATAAGCATTTTTCAAGCATTTTAGATCGTTGAAATCGTTCAATAGAAGTAATATTAATAAAAACGAATAATAAAAAATACCGCGTCGTTTTTATGCTGTTTACGCGTTAAAACGCAGATTAAAACAAAACGTGCTGTTTTGCTAAAGTAAAGCATTTTTCAAAAGCATTTTAGATCCCGTTGAAATCGTTCAAATAGACGCAATATTAATAAAACGAATAATAAAAATTTCCATGCGTTTTTTATGCTGTTTTACGCGTTAAAACGCAGAATAAAGCTCAAAACGTGCTGTTTTTGCTAAAATAAAGCATTTTCAAGCATTTTTAGATCGTTGAAATCGTTCAAATAAACGCAATAATGTAAAAACGAATGTAAAATTTCTGTCGTTTTTATGCTGTTTTTACGCGTTAAAACGCAGAATGAAAGCTCAAAACGTGCTGTTTTGCTAAAATAAAGCATTTTCAAAGCATTTTAGATCGTTAAAATCGTTCAAATAGAAACAATATTAATAAAAAACGAATAATAAAAAATTCGTCGTTTTTTATGCTGTTTTACGCGTTAAAACGCAGATTAAACTCAAAACGTACTTTTTGCTAAAATAAGCATTTTCAAAGCATTTAGATCGTTGAAATCACGTTCAAATAGAAACCAATATTAATAAAAACGAATAATATTAAAAATTTCATCGTTTTTATGCTGTTTACGCGTTAAAACGCAGATTAAAGCTCAAAAACGTGCTGTTTTGCCAAAATAAGCATTTTCAAGCATTTTAGATCGTTGAAATCGTTCAAATAGTGCAATATTAATAAAAACGAATAATAAAAATTTCGTCGTTTTTATGCTGTTTTACGCGTTAAAACGCGCTGATTAAAGCTCAAAACGTGATGTTTTGCTTTAAAATAAGCTTTCAAGCATTTTTATATCGTTGAAATCGTTCAAATAGACGCAATATTAATAAAACGAATAATAAAAAATTTCGTCGTTTTCTATGCTGTTTTGCAGCGTTAAGGCATAGAATAAAATAAAACGGTTGCTGTTTTGCTTAAAAGAATAAGCATTTTCAAGCGTTTTTTTAGATTGTTGAAATCGTTCAAATAGAAACAATTTAATAAAAGAAAATAAAATTCTGTTTTATGCTTTTTCGCGTTAAAACGAAAAAGCTCAAATGTTTTTTTAAAAAGCATTTTCAAGCATTTTAGATTGCTAAACGTTCAAATAGAACAAATTATAAAAAACGAAAATAAAATTTTTTTTATGCTGTTTTGCTTAAAACGCAGATTAAAAGCTCAAAACGTTTTTGCTAAAATAAGCATTTTCAAATTTTAGATCGTTGAAATCGTTCAAATGCCAATATTATAAAAAAAATAATAAAAATTCGTTTTTCATGTTTTACGCGTTAAAACGCAGAAAAAGCCCAAAACGTAAAATTTAAGCATTTTCAAGCATTTTAAACGTTTAACGTTAAATAGAAGCAATATAATAAAAAACGAATAATAAAAATTCGTCGTTTTTATGCTGTTTTAGCGTTAAAACGCAGATTAAAGCCAAAAGCTGTTTTGCTAAAATAGCATTTTCAGTTTTATCGTTGAAATCGTTCAAATAGACCATATTAATAAAAACGAATAGTAAAAATCGTTTTTATGCTGTTTTTACTTTAAACAGATTAAATCAAAACGGTTTTTTTGCTAAAATAACATTTTCAATTTTAGATCGTTGAAATCGTTCAAAAGAAGCAATATTAATAAAAACGATAATAAATAATGTCGTTTTATGCGTTTTACGCGTTAAACGGTTAAACCAAAGTGCTTTTCTAAAAAATTTTTTAAACTTTTGATGTTGAAACGTTAAAACGAAAATTAAAAAAAAAATAAAAAATTTATTTTGCTTTACGCGTTAAACGGAATAAAGCTAAAAGTGCGTTTAAAAAGCATTTTCAACTTTTAGATTGTTGAAATTTCAAATAGAAATTAATAAAAAGAATAAAAAAATTCTAGTTTTCTTTAAAAAATTTTTTTTTTAAATCGTTAAAAAAAAAAATTTAAAAAAACGTTTAATTTTTTTTATGCGTTTTTTTGGTTAAAACCAGATTGCTAAAAATTTTTGGTTTTAAAAAAATTTTTTTAAAAAAAAAAAAAAAACGCTTTAATGAAAAAAATTTCGCGTTTTAGCGTTTTACCAAAAGCTTTAAATAAAACGTGATTTTTTCAAAATAAATTTTAAAACATTTTTTAAAAATCTTTTTAAGCTTTAATAAAAAAGAAAAATAAAAATTCCGTTTTTTGCTTTTTTAGCTTAAAGCAATTAAAAAAAATCTTTTTAAAAAAATTTTAAAAGATTTAAATTGTTTGTAGTAAAAAAGAATAATAAAAACGTGTTTTTTTGCTTTTTATTAAAAGCAATTAAATTCAAAATCGTTTTTCTAAAATAAGCATTTTAAAAAAATTTAAATCTTTTTTGGCTTTAAAAAAAGAAAATAAAAACTCAATTTTTCTGTTTTGCTTAAAAGCAATTAAATAAAACGTTGTTTTTTAAATAAACATTTTAAAAATTTAAATCGTTTTAGCTTTAATAAAAAAAGAAAATAAAAACGTCGTTTTTATTTTTTTTAGCTTAAAAGGGAAAAAAAAAAAAAATTTTTTAAAAAAGATTTTAAAAATTTTTTAAACGTTAAACCCCTTAAAAAAAAAAATAAAAACGTTAAAAACTTTTTTTGGTTTTCGTTAAACGGAATTAAAAAAAAAAGGGTTTTTTAAAAAACTTTTAAGCTTTTTAACGTTAAACGTTAAAAGCCCCAAAAATTTTCAAAATAAAAAAATTTGTTTTTTTGCTTTTCCCTTAAAACGCAAATAAAATAAAAAACCGTTTTTAAAAATGCTTTTAAGCTTTTAGGTTTAAACGTTAAAAAAAATTTTTCAAAAAAAAATTTCGTTTTTTAATTTTTTCCTTAAACGCAATTAAAAAAAAACGTTTTTTTCTGTAAAACTTTTAAATTTTGATTTAAATCAAAAAAATTTTAAAAAAAAATTTAAAAAAAATTGTCGTTTTTTTTTTCTTTTTACGCAAAAATTAAAAACCAAAAAAGGGGTTTTTTGCTTAAAAAAGCATTTTTAACTTTTTAATCTTAAACTTAAATCGAATTTAATAAAACAATAATAAAAAATTTTTTTTTGTGTTTTTGCTTAAAAAGCGAAAAAACCAAAATTTTTTTTAAAAAAAAAAATTTTCAAATTTTTTTCGTTAAACTTAAAAGGGAATTTTTAAAAACAAATAATAAAAACGGTTTTTTTTTTTTTTTAAAAAATTTAAAAAAAATTTTTAAAAAAAAAAAATTTTCAAGCATTTTAGATTTAAATCGTTAAATGGCAAATGAATAAAAAAAAATAATAAAAATTTTGTCGTTTTATGCTGTTTTACGCGTTAAAACGCAGAATAAAGCTCAAAACGTGCTGTTTTGCTAAAATAAGCATTTTCAAAGCATTTTAGATCGTTGAAATCGTTCAAATAGAAGCAATATTAATAAAAACGAATAATAAAAATTCGTCGTTTTTAAGCTTGTTTTACGCGTTAAAACGCAGATTAAAGCTCAAAACGGCTGTTTTGCTAGAATAAGCATTTTCAAGCATTTTAGATCGTTGAAATCGTTCAAATAGACGCAATATTAATAAAAACGAATAATAAAAATTTCGTCGTTTTATGCTGTTTTACGCGTTAAAACGCTGATTAAAACTCAAAACGTGCTGTTTTGCTAAAATAAGCATTTTCAAGCATTTTAGATCGTTGAAATCGTTCAAATAGACGCAATATTAATAAAACGAATAATAAAAATTTCGTCGTTTTTATGCTGTTTTACGCGTTAAAACGCAGATTAAAACTCAAAACGTGCTGTTTTGCTAAAATAAGCATTTTCAAGCATTTTAGATCGTTGAAATCGTTGAAATAGAAGCAATATTAATAAAAAACGAATAATAAAAATTCGTCGTTTTATGCTGTTTTACGCGTTAAAACGCAGATTAAAGCTCAAAACGTGCTGTTTTGCTTAAAATAAGCATTTTCAAGCATTTTAGATCGTTGAAATCGTTTAAATAGAAGCAATATTAATAAAAACAAATAATAAAAAATTCGTCATTTTATGCTGCTTTCCGCATTAAAACGAGATTAAAGCTCAAAACGTGCTGTTTTGCTAAAATAGCATTTTCAAGCATTTTAGATCGTTTAAATCGTTGAAATAGAAGCAATATTAATAAAAACGAATTTTTTAAAAAAATAAATCG
>NW_027047261.1:0-16150 GCF_025399875.1 Dalotia coriaria
TTAAAATTTTTTAGCAAAAAAGCCAAAAATTTTAAAATTCGTTTTTTTCTTAAACCATAAAAGACACGATCTAAAATGTTAAATGCTTATTTTAGCAAACAGCACGTTTTGAGCTTTTTTCTGCGTTTTAACGCGTAAAAAAGCATAAAACGACGAAATTTTTATTATCCCTTTTATTTATTGCGTCTATTTGAACGTTTCAAGATCTAAAAATGCTTGAAAATGCTTATTTTAGCAAAACAGCACGTTTTGAGCTTTTAATCTGCGTTTAACGCGTAAAACAGCATAAAACGAAAAATTTTTATTATTCGTTTTATTATTATTGCGTTCTATTTGATACGTATTTCAACGATCTAAAAGTTGAAAATGCTTATGAAAAATGCTATTTTGAGCTTAATCTGCGTTTTAACGCGTAAAACAGCTTTAACGAAGCGATTAGCGAATTTTTATTATTCGTTTTTATTAATATGCGCATTGACGTTCAACATCAATTTGAAAATGCTATTTTACAAAGCGTTTGGTTTAATTCGTTTTAACCGTAAAAGCAAATGCGAATTTTAATTTCGTTTTATTTTAGTTCAATTAACACGTTTCAGTTTAATCTGCTTTAAACGCTAAACAGCAAAAACGACGATTTTTATTATTCGTTTTTTTAATATTGCTTCAATTTGAACGATTTCATTAAAATGCTTGAAAATTTATTTTAGCAATGAACACGTTTTGAGTCTAAATGCGTTTTAAATCGCTAAACGCAAAACGACGATTTTATTTTCGCTTTTTATTAATAATCGTCTTGAACGATTTACAACGATCTTAAAATGCTTGAAAATGTTTATTTCGTCATAACGGTTTTGACTTTAATCTGCGTTTTAACGCGTAAAACAGCATAAACGACAAAATTTTTATTATTCGTTTTTTATTTAGGCTATTTGACGATTTAAATTCTAAAATGTTAAATTTATTTAAACAGAAAATTGATGCTTATGTTTAGCAAAACAGCAGTTTTGAAAGCGCTTAAATTTTTACGCGAACTTTTAAAACAAAATTTTTATTTTCACGTTTATTAAAATTGCTTATGAACGATTTCAGCTAAAATGCCTTGAAAATGCTTTATTTTACAAAAAGCATAAAAGACATTTTATATTCGTTTTATATAATAAACGCTTTGAACGATTTCAACGATCTAAAATTTTAAATGCTTTTACAAAACAGCAGTTTTAGTTTAAATTCTTTAAACGCATAAAACGCAAAAATACGTTTGTTTAATCTGCTTTTAATAAGCATTAAGACGAATTTTAATCTATTTATAATATTGCGTTTTTGAACGTTTAAGTTTAAATGGTAAAACGCTAAAAAGCAAAAAACGTTTTTGTTTTAATTGCGTTTTAACGCTTTACAACGATCTAAAAGCTTGAAAATCTTATTTTTAAACAGACGTTTTTTTAAATCTATTCTTAAAATGAAAAGCATTTACAAATTTTTATTTTTTTGTTTTTAAACGATTTAACACGCATAAAAAGAGAAATTTTTTTAAAAACGTTTTTTAAATGCTCTATTTGAACGTTTCAACGCTAAAAAGAGTAAAATATTTTTATAATATCGTTTTTTTAATTGCGTCTTAACGGTTAAAATCACAAACAAAATTATTTTGTTTTTTATGCGTTTACTTTAAACAGCTTTAAACGACTAAAATTAAAATATTTTTTAAATATTGCCGTTTTGAGTTTAATCTGTTTTAACGCTTAAAACAGCTAAAAGCGAAATTTTATTTTAGTTATAATGTTTATTTGAACGAGTTTAAACTAAAATGGTTAAAAGCTATTTTTAATATTGCTTTTGAACTTTCGTTTAACGCTTAAGACTAATAGAAAAAGCATTTTTACTTAATTCGTTTTTATTACTATTCGCATAACGCAAAATCTAAAAATCTTGAAATTATTTTGCAAATTTACTTTATGCTTTAATTTACATTTTAACGAAAAACAGTTGAAGGCATTTTTTGTATATGCGTTTTAATAATAATCGCTTTTGACTTAACGATTAAAATGTTTAATTTTATTTTTAGAAAATTCGCTTTGAAGCTTTAATGTTTTAGAAAACAATAAAAACGCAAATTTTATTTTATTCTTTTAAATGCGTAAAATAAAAACGACGTTTTTATATCAATTTAAATGTACTATTTGATTTCAAGATCAAAGTTTGAATTTTTTTTTAGCATTCTATTTGAACGATTTCAACGATCTAAAATGCTTGAAAATGCTTATTTTTGCAAACAGCACGTTTTGAGCTTTAATTTTGCGTTTTAAGCGTAAAACAGCATAAAAAAGACAAATTTTTTATTATTCGTTTTTATTTATTGCGTCTATTTGAACGATTTCAACGATCTAAAAAAGCTTGAAAATGCTTATTTTGAAAACAGCACGTTTTGAGCTTTAATTTTGCGTTTTAACGCGTAAAACAGCATAAAACGACGAAATTTTATTATTCGTTTTTATTTATTGCGTCTATTTGAACGATTTCAACGATCTAAAATGCTTGAAAATGCTTATTTTAGCAAAACAACGTTTTGAGCTTTAATCTGCTTTTAACGCGTAAAAACATAAAAAGACGAATTTTTTATTATTCGTTTTTTATTAATATTGCTTTTATTTAAACGATTTCAACGATCTAAAATGCTTGAAAATGCTTATTTTAGAAAACAGCACGTTTTGAGCTTTAATCTGCGTTTTAACGCGTAAACAGCTAAAAAGACGAATTTTTTATTATTCGTTTTTATTAATATTGCTTCTATTTAACGATTTAAACGATCTAAAATGCTTGAAAATGCTTATTTTAGCAAAACAGCACGTTTTGGTTTTAAATTTTGCGTTTTAACGCGTAAAACAGCATAAAAACGACGAAATTTTTATTATTCGTTTTTATTAATATTGGTTTATTTGAACGGGATTTCAACGATCTAAAATGCTTGAAAATGTTATTTTAGCAAAACAGCACGTTTTGAGTTTTTTCTGCGTTTTTAAAGCGTAAAACAGCATAAAAAGACGAAATTTTTATTATTCGTTTTTATTATATTGCTCTATTTAAAAGATTCAACGATCTAAAATTTGCCTTATTTAGCAAACAGCACGTTTTGAGTTTAATCTGCGTTTTAACGCGTAAAACAGCATAAAAGACGAAATTTTTATTATTCTTTTTTTTAATATTGCTTCTATTTAACGATTTTAACGATCTAAAATGCTTGAAAATGCTTATTTTAGCAAAACAGCACGTTTTGAGCTTTAATCTGCGTTTTAAAGCGTAAAACAGCATAAAAAACGACAAAATTTTTATTATTCGTTTTATTAATATTGTCTATTTGAACGATTTCAACGATCTAAAATGCTTGAAAATGCTTTATTTTACAAAACAGCACGTTTTGAGTTTATCTGCGTTTTACGCGTAAAACAGCATAAAAACGACAAAATTTTTATTATTCGTTTTTATTTTATTGCGTCTATTTGAACGATTTCAACGATCTAAAATGCTTGAAAATGCTTATTTTACAAAACAGCAGTTTGAGCTTTAATTCTGCGTTTTAACGCGTAAAACAGCATAAAAACGACGAAATTTTTATTATTCGTTTTTATTTTATTGCGTCTATTTGAACGATTTCAACGATCTAAAATGCTTAAAATGCTTATTTTAGCAAAACAGCACGTTTGAGCTTTAATCTGCGTTTTAACGCGTAAAACAGCATAAAAAACGACGAAATTTTTATTATTCGTTTTTATTTATTGCTTCTATTTGAACGATTTAACGATCTAAAATGCTTGAAAATGCTTATTTTAGCAAAACAGCACGTTTTGAGCTTTAATTCTGCGTTTTAACGCGTAAAACAGCATAAAACGACGAATTTTTTATTATTCGTTTTTATTAATATTGCGTCTATTTGAACGATTTCAACGATCTAAAATGCTTGAAAATGCTTATTTTAGCAAAACAGCAGATTTTTGGGGGCTTTTTAAACTGCGTTTTTTAAAGCGTAAAACAGCATAAAAATGACGAATTTTTTTATTCGTTTTTTATTAATATTGCTTCTATTTAAACGATTTCAACGATCTTTCTTGAAAATGCTTATTTTAGCAAAACAGCACGTTTTTTAGTTTTTAAACTGCGTTTTTTAAAGCGTAAAACAGCATAAAAAAGACGAAATTTTTTTTTTATTCGTTTTTTTTTAAAAGCTTCTATTTGAACGATTTCAACGATCTAAAATGGTTGAAAAAAGCTTATTTTAGCAAAACAGCAAGTTTTTTAGCTTTATTCTTTCGTTTTAACGCGTAAAAAAGCATAAAAAAGGGCGAAATTTTTATTCGTTTTTTTTAATTTTGCGTCTATTTGAACGATTTCAAGGGATCGTCTTGAAAATGCTTTTTTTTAGAAAAAAGCACGTTTTTAGCTTTTAAACTGCGTTTTTTAAAGCGTAAAACAGCATAAAAAAGACGAATTTTTATTTTTCGTTTTTTTTAATTTGCCCATTTAAACGGGTTTCCCAAAGATCTAAAAAGCTTGAAAAAAGCTTATTTTAGCAAAACAGCACGTTTTTAATTTTTAAACTGCCTTTAACGGGGGTAAAAAAAGGGATAAAACGACGAAATTTTTATTATTCCCTTTTTATTAATATTGTTTTTATTTGAACGATTTCAACGGGGTCTAAAATGCTTTTAAAATGCTTTTTTTTTAGCAAAACAGCACGTTTTTAGTTTTTAAACTGCGTTTTTGCGTAAACCTTTTAAAAAAGACAAAATATTGGTATTCGTTTTTTTTAATATTGCGTCTATTTTAACGGGTTTCCAACGGGTCTAAATGCTTTTTAAAATGCTTATTTTTTGCAAAACAGCACGTTTTTAGCTTTATTCTGCGTTTTTAAAGCGTAAAACAACTAAAAAACGACGAAATTTTTTTTAAATTTGTTTTTTTTTTTATTGCGTCTATTTGAAAAGATTTCAAAGATCTAAAAAAAGCCGGAAAAAAGCTTATTTTAAGCAAAAAAAGCACGTTTTTAGTTTAATCTCGTTTTTTTCGCGTAAAAAAAGCTTTTAAAAAAAGACGAATTTTTTTTTTATTCCCCTTTTTTTTTAATATTGAGTCTTTTTTTGAAAGGGTTTAACGATCTAAAAAATTTCTTGAAAAAGTTTTTTTTGAAAACAGGGACGTTTTGAGTTTTTAAACTGCGTTTTAACGCGTAAAACAGCAAAATGACGAATTTTTTTTTCGTTTTTTTTAATATTCTTCTATTTCGATTTCCAACATCTAAAATGCTTTTAAAAAGCTTATTTTAGCAAAAAAGCACGTTTTAGCTTTAATCTCGTTTTTAAAGGTAAAACAACATAAAAAAAGACAATTTTTATTATTCCCTTTTTTTTTAATATTGCTTCTATTTTAAACCCATTTCAACGATCTAAAATGTTTTTAAAAAGTTATTTTAGCAAAACAGCACGTTTTTTAGTTTTAATCTGCGTTTTAACGCGTAAAACAGCATGAAGGGCGAATTTTTATTATTCGTTTTTTTAAAATTTCTTCTATTTAAACGATTTCCCAAAGATCTAAAATGCTTGAAAATGCTTTTTTAGCAAAAAAGCACGTTTTGAGTTTAATCTGCGTTTTAACGCGTAAAAAAAGCTTAAAATGACGATTTTTTATTTTCGTTTTTATTAATATTGTTTCATTTAAACGATTTCAACGATCTTTCTTGAAAAAGCTTATTTTGAAAAAAGCACGTTTTTAGCTTTAATCTGTGTTTTAACGTAAAACAGCATAAAACGACGAATTTTTTTTTTTCCCTTTTTTTTAATATTGTTCTATTTGAACGATTTCAACGATTAAAAAGGTTGAAAATGCTTATTTTGCAAAAAACACGTTTTTAGTTTATTTTGCGTTTTAACGCGTAAAACAGCATAAAAACGACGAAATTTTTTTTTTGTTTTTATTAATATTGGGCTATTTGAACGATTTCAACGATCTAAAATGCTTGAAAAGTTATTTTTAAAAAAAAGACGTTTTTTTTTAATCTGCGTTTTTAAAGCAAAACAGCATAAAATGACGAATTTTTTTTTATTCGTTTTTTTTAATATTGTTTATTTAAAAAGATTTCAACGATTAAAAAAGCTTGAAAAAACTTTTTTTAGCAAAAAGACGTTTTGAGTTTTAATCTGCGTTTAACGCGTAAAACAGCAAAAAAACGAGAAATTTTATTATTCTTTTTTTTATTTCTTCTATTTGAACGATTTCAACGATCTAAAATTTTTAAAATGCTTATTTTGCAAAAGAGTTTTGAGTTTTTTTTCTGCGTTTTTAAAGCGTAAAACAGCATAAAAACGACGAAATTTTATTATTCGTTTATTAATATTGCGTCTATTTTTGAACGATTTCAACGATCTAAAATGCTTTAAAAAGTTATTTTGCAAAACAGCACGTTTTTAGTTTTTAAACTGCGTTTTAACGCAAAACAGCATAAAAATGACGAATTTTATTATTCGTTTTATTAATATTGTTTATTTAAACGATTTCAACGATCTAAAATGCTTATTTTTAGCAAAACAGCAGTTTTTAGTTTTTAAACTGCGTTTTAACGCGTAAAACAGATAAAAACGACGAAATTTTTTTTTATTCGTTTTTTTTAATATTGCTTCTATTTGAACGATTTCAACGATCTAAAAAAGCTTGAAAAAAGCTTTTTTTTTACAAAACAGCACTTTTGATTTTAATCTGCGTTTTAGGGAAAACAGCATAAAAAAAGACAAAATTTTTATTTTTCGTTTTTAAATATTGCGCTATTTGAACGATTTCAACGATCTAAAATGCTTTAAAATGCTTATTTTGCAAAAAAGCCGTTTTGAGCTTTATTCTGCGTTTTAACGCGTAAACAGCATAAAACGGGCGAAATTTTTTTTATTCGTTTTTTTTTTTTTTGTTCTATTTAAACGATTTCAACGATCTAAAAAGCTTGAAAAAAGCTTATTTTAGCAAAACAGCACGTTTTGAGCTTTAATCGCGTTTTAACGCGTAAAACAGCATAAAAACGACGAATTTTTTTTTATTCGTTTTTATTAATATTGCGTCTATTTGAACGGGTTTCAACGATTAAAATGGTTGAAAAAGCTTATTTTAGCAAAACAGCACGTTTTTAGCTTTAATCTGCGTTTTTAACGCGTAAACAGCATAAAATACGAATTTTTATTATTCGTTTTTTTTTAATTTGTTTCATTTAAACGATTTCAACGATCAAAAAAGCTTGAAAATGCTTTTTTTTTGCAAAAAAAGCACGTTTTGAGTTTTTTAAACTGCGTTTTAACGCGTAAAAAAAGCATAAAAAACGACGAAATTTTTATTATTCGTTTTTCAATATTGCTTATATTTGAACGATTTCAACGATCTAAAATGCGAAAAAAGCTTATTTTAAAAAAAACAGCACGTTTTGAGTTTTTTTCTGCGTTTTAACCAAAACAGCATAAAAAAAGACGAAATTTTTTTTATTCGTTTTATTAATATTGCGTCTATTTGAACGATTTCAACGATCTAAAATGCTTGAAAATGCATTTTAGCAAAACAGCACGTTTTTAGTTTTTAAACCGTTTTTAAAGCGTAAAAAAGCATAAAAATGACGAATTTTATTATTCGTTTTTAAATATTGCTTCTATTTAAACGATTTCAACGATCTAAAAAAGCTTATTTTACAAAAAAGAAGTTTTGAGTTTTTAAACTGCGTTTTAACGCGTAAAAAGAAAAAAAAGACGAAATTTTTATTATTGTTTTATTAATATTGCTTCTATTTGAACGGGGTTTTTAACGATCTAAAATGCTTGAAAATGCTTATTTTAGCAAAACAGCACGTTTTTAGAACGCGTTTTTTCGCAAAACAGCATAAAACGCAAAATTTTATTATTCGTTTTTTTAATATTGCGCTATTTGAACGATTTCAACGATCAAAATGCTTAAAAATGTTATTTTAGCAAAACAGCAGTTTTGAGTTTATTCTGCGTTTTAACGCGTAAAAACAAAAAAACACGGAAATTTTTATTATTCGTTTTTATTTTTTTTTGTTTTTTTAAACGATTTCAACGATCTAAAATGCTTGAAAATGTTTTTTTTAGCAAAACAGCAGTTTTGAGTTTTAATCTGCGTTTTAACGCGTAAAAAAAGCATAAAAAAAGACGAATTTTTTTTTTTCGTTTTTATTAATAGTTTATTTGAACGATTTCAACGATCTAAAAAATTTTAAAAAAGCTTATTTTAGCAAAAATTACGTTTCAGCTTTATTCTGGTTTTAACGCGTAAAACAGCATAAAAAAAGACGAAATTTTATTATTCGTTTTAAATTTGTTCTATTTGAACGATTTCAAGATCTAAAATGCTTGAAAATTTATTTTAGCAAAAAAGCACGTTTTGAGTTTAATCTGGTTTTTTTCGCGAAAACAGCATAAAAAAGACAAAATTTTTTTTATTCGTTTTTTAAATTGCGCCTATTTTAACGATTTCAAGATCTAAAAAGCTTGAAAATGTTTATTTTAGCAAAAAAGCACGTTTTTAGCTTTTATTCTGCGTTTTAACGCGTAAAACAGCATAAAAACGACGAAATTTTTATTATTCGTTTTTATTTTTATTGCGTCTATTTGAACGATTTCAACGATCTAAAATGCTTGAAATGCTTATTTTAGCAAAACAGCACGTTTTGAGTTTAATCTGCGTTTTAACGCGTAAAACAGCATAAAACGACGAATTTTTTATTATTCGTTTTTATTAATATTGCGTCTATTTGAACGATTTCAACGATCTAAAATGCTTGAAAATGCTTATTTTAGCAAAACAGCACGTCTTTGAGCTTTATTCTGCGTTTTAACGCGTAAAACAGCTTAAAATGACGAATTTTATTACTTGTTTTATTAATATTGCTTCTATTTAACGATTTCAACGATCTAAAATGCTTGAAAATGCTTTATTTTAGCAAAACAGCACGTTTTGAGCTTTTAATCTGCGTTTTAACGCGTAAAACAGCATAAAAACGACGCATTATTTTTATTATTCGTTTTTTTAATATTGCGTCTATTTGAACGATTTCAACGATCTAAAATGCTTGAAAATGCTTATTTTAGCAAAACAGCACGTTTTGAGTTTTATCTGCGTTTTAACGCGTAAAACAGCATAAAAACGACGAAATTTTATTATTCGTTTTTATTTTTATTGCGTCTATTTGAACGATTTCAACGATCTAAATGCTTGAAAATGCTTATTTTAGCAAAACAGCACGTTTTGAGCTTTTTAAACTGCGTTTTTAACCCCGTAAAAAAAAGCAAAAAATGACAAATTTTTTTTTTATTCGTTTTTATTAATATTGCTTTTATTTTTAAAAGATTTCAACGATCTAAAAAAGCTTGGTTTTTTTTTTCGCAAAAAAAGCACGTTTTGAGCTTTAATCTGCGTTTTAACGCGTAAAAAGGGATAAAAAAGACGACATTTTTTTATTCGTTTTTATTAATATTGCGTCTATTTGAACGATTTCAACGATCTAAAATGCTTGAAAATGCTTATTTTAGCAAAACAGCACGTTTTGAGCTTTATCTGCGTTTTAACGCGTAAAACAGCATAAAACGACGAAATTTTATTATTCGTTTTTATTTTTATTGCGTCTATTTGAACGATTTCACCGATCTAAAATGCTTGAAAATGCTTATTTTAGCAAAACAGCACGTTTTGAGCTTTTAATCTGCGTTTTAACGCGTAAAACAGCATAAAACGACAATTTTTATTATTCGTTTTTTATTAATATTGCGTCTATTTGAACGATTTCAACGATCTAAAATGCTTGAAAATGCTTATTTTAGCAAAACAGCACGTTTTGAGCTTTTATTCTGCGTTTTAATGCGTAAAACAGCTAAAAATGACGAATTTTTATTATTCGTTTTTATTAATATTGCTTCTATTTAAACGATTTCAACGATCTAAAATGCTTGAAAATGCTTATTTTAGCAAAACAGCACGTTTTGAGCTTTAATCTGCGTTTTAACGCGTAAAACAGCATAAAACGACGAATTTTTATTATTCGTTTTTATTAATATTGCGTCTATTTGAACGATTTCAACGATCTAAAATGCTTGAAAATGCTTATTTTAGCAAAACAGCACGTTTTGAGCTTTATTCTGCGTTTTAACGCGTAAACAGCATAAAAACGACGAAATTTTATTATTCGTTTTATTAATATTGCGTCTATTTGAACGATTTCAACGATCTAAAATGCTTGAAAATGCTTATTTTAGCAAAACAGCACGTTTGAGCTTTAATCTGCGTTTTAACGCGTAAAACAGCATAAAAACGACGAATTTTTATTATTCGTTTTTATTAATTGCGTCTATTTGAACGATTTCAACGATCTAAAATGCTTGAAAATGCTTATTTTAGCAAAACAGCACGTTTTGAGCTTTTAATCTGCGTTTAACGCGTTAAACAGCAAAATGACGAATTTTTATTATTCGTTTTTATTAATATTGCTTCTATTTAAACGATTTCAACGATCTAAAATGCTTGTAAATGCTTATTTTAGCAAAACAGCACGTTTTGAGCTTTAATCTGCGTTTTAACGCGTAAAACAGCTAAAAATGACGAATTTTTTATTATTCGTTTTTATTAATATTGCTTCTATTTGAACGATTTCAACGATCTAAAAAAGGCGAAAATGCTTATTTTAGCAAAACAGCACGTTTTTAGCTTTAATCTGCGTTTTAACGCGTAAAACAGCATACAAACGACGAATTTTATTATTCGTTTTTTTTTAATATTGCGTCTATTTGAACGATTTCAACGATCTAAAATGCTTGAAAATGCTTATTTTAGCAAAACAGCACGTTTTGAGCTTTAATCTGCGTTTTAACGCGTAAAACAGCAAAATGACGAATTTTATTATTCGTTCTTTATTAATATTGCTTCTATTTAAACGATTTCAACGATCTAAAATGCTTGAAAATGCTTATTTTTAGCAAAACAGCACGTTTGAGCTTTAATCTGCGTTTTAACGCGTAAAAACAGCTAAAACGACGAATTTTTTTTTATTCGTTTTTATTAATATTGCTTCTATTTGAACGATTTCAACGATCTAAAATGCTTGAAAATGCTTATTTTAGCAAAACAGCACGTTTGAGCTTTATTCTGCGTTTTAACGCGTAAAACAGCATAAAACGACGAAATTTTTATTATTCGTTTATTATTAATATTGCGTCTATTTGAACGATTTCAACGATCTAAAATGCTTGAAAATGCTTATTTTAGCAAAACAGCACGTTTTGAGCTTTATTCGCGTTTTAACGCGTAAAACAGCATTAAAATGACGAATTTTTATTATTCGTTTTATTAATATTGCTTCTATTTAAACGATTTCAACGATCTAAAATGCTGAAAATGCTTATTTTAGCAAAACAGCACGTTTTTGAGCTTTAATCTGCGTTTTAACGCGAAAACAGCATAAAAACGACGAATTTTTTATTATTCGTTTTTATTAATATTGCTCTATTTGAACGATTTCAACGATCTAAAATGCTTGAAAATGCTTATTTTATACAAAACAGCAAAGTTTTGAGCTTTTAATCTGCGTTTTAACGCGTAAAACAGCATAAAAGACGAAATTTTTATTATTCGTTTTTATTAATATTGCTCTATTTAAACGAATTTCAACGATCTTAAAATGCTTGAAAATGCTTATTTTAGCAAAACAGCACGTTTTGAGCTTTAATCTGGTTTTAACGCGTAAAACAGCATAAAAGACGAATTTTTTATTATTCGTTTTATTAATTGCTTCTATTTGAACGATTTCAACGATCTAAAATGCTTGAAAATGCTTATTTTAAGCAAAACAGCACGTTTTGAGCTTTAATCTGCGTTTTTAACGCGTAAAACAGCATAAAACGACAATTTTTATTATTCGTTTTTTTATTAATATTGCTCTCTATTTGAACGATTTCAACGATCTAAAATGCTTGAAAATGCATTTTAGCAAAACAGCACGTTTTGAGCTTTAATCTGCGTTTTACGCGTAAAACAGCATAAAAAACGACAAATTTTTATTATTCGTTTTTATTAATATTGCTCTATTTGAACGATTTCAACGATCTAAAATGCTTGAAAATGCTTATTTTAGCAAAACAGCGTTTTGAGCTTTAATCTGCGTTTTAACGCGTAAAACAGCATAAAATGACGAATTTTTATTATTCGTTTTTATTTTATTGTTCTATTTGAACGATTTCAACGATCTAAAATGCTTGAAAATGCTTTTTTAGCAAAAAGCACGTTTTGAGCTTTAATCTGCGTTTTTAACGCGTAAAACAGCATAAAACGACAAATTTTTATTATTCGTTTTTTATTAATATTAGCGTCTATTTGAACGATTTCAACGATCATAAAATGCTTGAAAATGCTTAATTTTAGCAAAACAGCACTTTTGAGCTTTTAATCGGTTTTAACGCGTAAAACAGCATAAAATGACGAATTTATTATTCGTTTTTATTGATATTGCTTCTATTTGAACGATTTCAACGATCTAAAAATGCTTGAAAATGCTTATTTTAGCAAAACAGCACGTTTTGAGCTTTAATCTGCGTTTTAACGCGTAAAAC
This sequence comes from Dalotia coriaria, assembly GCF_025399875.1. Taxonomy (NCBI): domain Eukaryota; kingdom Metazoa; phylum Arthropoda; class Insecta; order Coleoptera; family Staphylinidae; genus Dalotia; species Dalotia coriaria. The sequence continues at coordinate 12,636 of NW_027047261.1, forward strand.
AATAAAACGACGAATTTTATTATTCGTTTTTATTAATATTGCGTCTATTTGAACGATTTCAACGATCTAAATGCTTGAAAATGCTTATTTTAGCAAAACAGCACGTTTTGAGCTTTATTCTGCGTTTTAACGCGTAAAACAGCATAAAACGACGAATATTTTATTATTCGTTTTTATTAATATTGCTCTATTTGAACGATTTCAACGATCTAAAATGCTTGAAAATGCTTATTTTAGCAAAACAGCACGTTTTGAGCTTTAATCTGCGTTTTAACGCGTAAAACAACATAAAACGACGAATTTTTTATTATTCGTTTTTTATTAATATTGCGTCTATTTGAACGATTTCAACGATCTAAAATGCTTGAAAATGCTTATTTTAGCAAAACAGCACGTTTTGAGCTTTTATCTGCGTTTTAACGCGTAAAACACATAAAACGACGAAATTTTTATTATTCGTTTATTATTAATATGCGTCTATTTGAACGATTTCAACGATCTAAAATGCTTGAAAATGCTTATTTTTGCTAAAAAACAGCACGTTTGAGCTTTAATCTGCGTTTTAACGCGTAAAACAGCATAAAAATGACGAATTTTTATTATTCGTTTTTATTAATATTGCTTCTATTTAAACGATTTCAACGATCTAAATGCTTGAAAATGCTTATTTACAAAACAGCACGTTTTGAGCTTTTAATCTGCGTTTAAGCGTAAAACAGCATAAAACGACGAATTTTTATTATTCGTTTTTATTAATTTGCTTCTATTTGAACGATTTCAACGATCTAAAATGCTTGAAAATGCTTATTTTAACAAAACAGCACGTTTTGAGCTTTATTCTGCGTTTTAACGCGTAAAACAGCATAAAACGCAGAAATTTTTATTATTCGTTTTATTAATATTGCGTCTATTTGAACGATTCAACGATCTAAAATGCTTGAAAATGCTTATTTTAGCAAAACAGCACGTTTTGAGCTTTAATCTGGTTTTAACGCGTAAAACAGCATAAAATGACGAATTTTTATTATTCGTTTTTATTAATATTGCTTCTATTTAAACGATTTCAACGATCTAAAATGCTTGAAAATGCTTTATTTTAGCAAAACAGCACGTTTGAGCTTTAATCTGCGTTTTAACGCGTAAAACAGCTATAAAACGACGACATTTTTATTATTCGTTTTATTAATATTGCTTCTATTTGAACGATTTCAACGATCTAAAATGCTGAAAATGCTTATTTTAGCAAAACAGCACGTTTTGAGCTTTAATCTGCGTTTTTACGCGTAAAACAGCATAAAACGACAAAATTTTATTATTCGTTTTATTAATATTGCGTCTATTTGAACGATTTCAACGATCTAAAATGCTTGAAAATGCTTATTTTAGCAAAACAGCACGTTTTGAGCTTAATTCTGCGTTTTAACGCGTAAAACAGCATAAAACCACGAAATTTTTATTATTCGTTTTTATTTTTATTGCGTCTATTTGAACGATTTCAACGATCTAAATGCGAAAATGCTTATTTTAGCAAACAGCACGTTTTGAGCTTAATCTGCGTTTTAACGCGTAAAACTTAAAACGACGATTTTTATTATTCGTTTTTATTAATATTGCGTCTATTTGAACGATTTCACGATCTAAAATGCTTGAAATGCTTATTTTAGCAAAACAGCACGTTTTGAGCTTTAATCTGCGTTTTTAAAGCGTAAAACAAAGAAAAACGACGAAATTTTTTTATTCGTTTTTATTTATTGCTCTTTTGAACGATTTCAACGATCTAAAAATGCTTTAAAATGCTTTTTTACAAAACCAAAGTTTTTGGTTTAACGCGTTTTTTTCGCTAAAAAGAAAAAATTTTTAAAAATTTTTTCCTTTTTTATTAAATTCTTTTATTTAAAATTTTTGCAAAAAAATTTTAAAATCTTTTTACAAAACAGCACGTTTTGATTTTAATTCGTTTTTTTAATAAAACGCATAAAAAAGAAAATTTTTAATTGTTTTTTTTTTAAATTTCTTTATTTAACACAACGTTAAAAACTTTAAAATGCTTTAGCAAAACAGCAGGGGTTTTTTTCGTTTTTTAAAACCATAAAACGACAAAAATTAATTGTTTTTATTAAAATTTCCATTTAAGTTTAAGTTAAAATGCTTAAAAACTTTTTGCAAAAAAAAGCATTTTATTTTTTCGGTTTTAATAAACGCTAAAAAGAAAAATTTTAATTCTTTTTTTTTTGCGTCATTTAACGTTTAACGCTAAAAGCTTAAAAAGATTTTAAAAAACCCTTTTATTTTAAATTTCTTTTGCTAAAAAAGATAAAAAAGACAATTTTTAATTCTTTTTAAAAGCTTTATTTCGTTTAAAGTTTAAAAGCTTAAAAAGCATTTTAAAAAAACGTTTTATTTATTCGTTTTAAGGTAAAAAACAAAAAAGGAAATTTTTATTTTGAAATTTGCTTATTTGCGTTTAACGCTAAAAAAGCTTAAAAAAATTTTAAAAAAACGTTTTATTTTTAAATTTCGTTTTAACGGTAAAAAGATTTAAAAGGAAATTTTTTTTTTGAAAAAGTTTTATTTAAAAGTTTAACGCTAAAAAGCTTAAAAGCATTTTAAAAAACCCTTTTATTTAATTGCGTTTACGGTAAAAAACTAAAAACCAAAAATTTTTACCCCTTTTTATTAATCGCGTTTTTAACGTTTTAAAACAAAAAATGAAAAAATTTATTTTTAAAAAAACCTTTTACTTTTTTTCCCTTTTAAGCGAAAAAGCATAAAAAACACAAATTTTTTTTTTCTTTTTTTTTTAACGCATTTAAAAAATTTAAATCTTTTTTAAAATGTTTTTTTCCAAAAACACGTTTTTTTTTTTGCTTTTAAGCTAAAAAAACAAATTTTTTTATTTTTTTTTTTAGCGTTAGCATAACACAAAATTTTAAAATCTTTTTTTAAAAAACCCCCTTTTACTTTTAACGCTTTTAAGCAAAAAGCTTAAAAAAAAAAAAAAACGTTTTTATTAATTTTTTATTTTTAAAGATTTAAAAAAATTTGAAAAAATTTATTTTAAAAAAGCCTTTTATTTTAACGTTTTAAGCTAAAACCAAAAAAAACGACTTTTTTTAAATTTGTTTTTAAAAAGCTTTATTTTAAAGATTTAAATCTTTTAAAATGCTTTTTTAAAAAAAAAAAGTTTTAGCTTATTTTCTTTTAAGCAAAACAGCATAAAAAAAGCGTTTTTTCCCTTTTTATTAAATTTCGTTTTTTAAAGATTTCCCCTTAAAAAATTTAAAATGCTTTTTTGAAAAAAGATTTTAGCTAATTTCTTTTAAAGCTAAATAGCAAAAAAGAAATTTTGTTTTTTTTAAATACGCATAACATTTAAATTTTTAAAAACTTTTAAAAAGTTTTTTAAAAAAGACTAGTTTAATTTCTTTTCCAAACAGCAAAATGGAATTTTATTTTCTTTTAACTACCTTTTTAAAAAAAAAATTAAAATCTTAAAAATTTTTTTTTGCCAAAAA
>NW_027047262.1:0-16148 GCF_025399875.1 Dalotia coriaria
TAAAAAATATTAATAAAACGAATAATAAAAATTTCGTCGTTTTATGCTGTTTTACGCGTTAAAACGCTGATTAAACTCAAAACGTGCTGTTTTGCTCAAAAAGCATTTTCAACATTTCAGATCGTTGAAATCGTTCAAATAGACGCAACATTAATAAAAACGAATAATTAAAAATTCGTCGTTTTTATGCTGTTTTACGCGTTAAAACGCAGATTAAATCTCAAAACGTGCTGTTTTGCTAAAATAAACATTGTCAAGCATTTTAGATCGTTGAAATCGTTCAAATAGAAGCAATATTAATAAAAACGAATAATAAAAATTTCGTCGTTTTTATGCTGTTTTCGCGTTAAAACGCAGATTAAAAGCTCAAAACGTGCTGTTTTGCTAAAATAAGCATTTTAAGCATTTTAGATCGTTGAAATCGTTTAAATAAAAACAATATTAATAAAAAACGAATAATAAAAATTCGTCATTTTTATGCTGTTTTACGCGTTGAAACGCAGATTAAAAGCTCAAAACGTGCTGTTTTTGCTAAAATAAGATTTTCAAGCATTATAGATCGTTCAAATCGTTCAAATAGAAGCAATATTAATAAAAAACGAATAAAAAAAATCGTCGTTTTATGCTGTTTTACGCGTTAAAACGCAGATTAAAGCTCAAAACGTGCTGTTTTGCTAAAAAAAGCATTTTCAAGCATTTTAGATCGTTGAAATCGTTTAAATAGAAAGCAATATTAATAAAAAACGAATAATAAAAAATCGTCATTTTATGCTGTTTTACGCGTTAAAACGCAGATTAAAGCTCAAAACGTGCTGTTTTGCTAAAATAAGCATTTTCAAGCATTTTAGATCGTTGAAATCGTTCAAATAGACGCAATATTAATAAAAAACGAATAATAAAAATTTCGTCGTTTTTACGCTGTTTTACGCGTTAAAACGCAGAATAAAAGCTCAAAACGTGCTGTTTTGCTAAAATAAGCATTTTCAAGCATTTTAGATCGTTGAAATCGTTCAAATAGAAGTAATATTAATAAAAACGAATAATAAAAAAATTTGTCGTTTTATGCTGTTTTACGCGTTAATACGCAGATTAAAACTCAAAACGTGCTGTTTTGCTAAAATAAGCATTTTCAAGCGTTTTAGATCGTTGAAATCGTTCAAATAGACGCAATATTAATAAAAAAAGAATAATAAAAATTCGTCGTTTTTATGCTGTTTTACGCGTTAAAAACGCAGATTAAAGTCAAAACGTGCTGTTTTGCTAAAATAAGCATTTTCAAGCATTTTAGATCGTTGAAATCGTTCAAATAGACGCAATAAAAATAAAAACGAATAATAAAAATTTCGTCGTTTTTATGCTGTTTTACGCTTTAAAACGAGAATAAAAGCTCAAAAACCTGCTGTTTTGCTAAAATAAGCATTTTCAAGCATTTTAGATCGTTGAAATCGTTCAAATAGACGCAATATTAATAAAAACGAATAATAAAATTTCGTCGTTTTTATGCTGTTTTACGCGTTATAACGCAGATTAAAGCACAAAACGTTTCTGTTTTGCTAAAATAAGCATTTTCAAGCATTTTAGATCGTCGAAATCGTTCAAATAGAAGCAATATTAATAAAAAACGAATAATAATAATGTCGTCGTTTTTTGCTGTTTTACGCGTAAAACGCTGATTAAAAACTCAAAACGTGCTGTTTTGCTAAAATAAGCATTTTCAAGCATTTTAGATCGTTGAAATCTTCAAATAGAAGCAATATTAATAAAAACGAATAATAAAAATTTCGTCGTTTTATGCTGTTTTACGCGTTAAACGCAGATTAAAGCTCAAAACATTGCTGTTTTGCCAAAAAAAAGCATTTTCAAGCATTTAGATCGTTGAAATCGTTTAAATAGAAGCAATATTAATAAAAACTATTAATAAAAATTCGTCTTTTTATGCTGTTTTACGCGTTAAAACGCAGATTAAAGCTAAAACGTGCTGTTTTGCTAAAATAAAGCATTTTCAAGCATTTTAGATCGTTAAAATAGTTCAAATAGACGCAATATTAATAAAAACGAATAATAAAATTTCGTCGTTTTTATGCTGTTTTACGCGTTAAAACGCAGATTAAAGCTCAAAACGTGCTGTTTTGCTAAATAAGCATTTTCAAGCATTTTAGATCGTTGAAATCGTTTAAATAGAGCAATATTAATAAAAACGATAATAAAAATTCGTCATTTTTATGATGTTTTACGCGTTAAAACGCAGATTAAATGCTCAAACGTGTTGTTTTGCTAAAATAAGCATTTTCAGCAATTTAGATCGTTGAAATTGTTCAAATAGACGCAATATTAATAAAAACGAATAATAAAGATTTCGTCTTTTATGTGTTTTACGCGTTAAAACGCAGAATAAAGCTCAAAACGTGCTGTTTGCTAAAATAAGCATTTTCAAGCATTTTAGATCGATGGAAATCGTTCAAATAGAAGCAATATTAAAAAAACGAATAATAAAATTTCGTCGTTTTATGCTGTTTACGCGTTAAAACGCAAATAAAAGCTCAAAACGTGCTGTTTGCTAAAATAAGCATTTTCAAGCATTTTAGATCGTGAAATCGTTCAAATAGAAGCAATATTAATAAAAACGAATAATAAAAATTCGTCGTTTTTATGCTGTTTTACGCGTTAAAACGCAAATTAAAGCTCAAAACGTGCTGTTTTGCTAAAATAAGCATTTTCAAGCATTTTAGATCGTTGAAATCGTTCAAATAGAAGCAATATTAATAAAAACGAATAATAAAAATTTCGTCGTTTTTATGCTGTTTTACGCGTTAAAACGCTGATTAAAGCTCAAAACGTGCTGTTTTGCTAAAATAAGCATTTTTCAAGCATTTTAGATCGTTGAAATCGTTCAAATAGACGCAATATTAATAAAAAACGAATAATAAAAATTCGTCGTTTTTATGCTGTTTTACGCGTTAAAACGCAGATTACAGCTCAAAACGTGCTGTTTTGCTAAAATAAGCATTTTCAAGCACTTTAGATCGTTGAAATCATTCAAATAGAAGCAATAATAATAAAACGAATAATAAAAATTCGTCGTTTTTATGCTGTTTTACGCGTTAAAACGCAGATTAAAAGCTCAAAACGTGCTGTTTTGCTAAAATAAGCATTTTCAAGCATTTTAGATCGTTGAAATCGTTCAAATAGGGCGCAATATTAATAAAAAAGAATAAAAAATTCGTCGTTTTATGCTGTTTTACGCGTTAAAACGCAGATTAAAGCTCAAAATTTGTTTTGCTAAATAAGCATTTTCAAGCATTTTAGATCGTTGAAATCTTCAAATAGAACAATATTAATAAAAACGAATAATAAAAATTTCGTCGTTTTTATGCTGTTTACGCGTTAAAACGCAGAATAAAAGCTCAAAACGTGCTGTTTTGCAAAATAAGCATTTTCAAGCATTTTAGATCGTTGAAATCGTTCAAATAGGGCGCAATATTAATAAAAACGAATAAAAAATTTCGTCGTTTTTATGCTGTTTTACGCGTTAAAACGCAGATTAAAACTCAAAACGTGCTGTTTTGCTAAAATAAGCATTTCAAGCATTTTAGATCGTTGAAATCGTTCAAATAGAAGCAATAAAAATAAAAAACGAATAATAAAATTTGTCGTTTTATGCTGTTTTACGCGTTAAAAAGCGAATAAAGCTCAAAACGTGCTGTTTTGCAAAAAAAAAAACATTTTCAAGCATTTTAGATCGTTGAAATCCGTTCAAATAGACGCAATATTAATAAAAACGAATAAAAATTCCGTCGTTTTATGCTGTTTTACGCGTTAAAACGCAGATTAAAAGCCAAAACGTGCTGTTTTTCTAAAAAACCCTTTTCAAAGCATTTTAGATCGTTTAAACGTTAAATGAACAATATTAATAAAAAAACGAAAAAAAAATTTCGTCGTTTTATGCTGTTTTACGCGTTAAAACGCGGTTAAACTCAAAACGTCTGTTTTGCAAAATAAGCATTTTTAAGCGTTTTTGATCGTTGAAATCGTTTAAATAAAGCAAATTTAAAAAAAACAATAATAAAAATTTGTCATTTTTATGCTGTTTTACGCGTTAAAACGCAGATTAAAGCTCAAAAAGTGCTGTTTTTCTAAAAAAAAGCATTTTCAAGCATTTTTAATCGTTGAAATCGTTCAAATAGAAACAAAATTTAAAAAAAACGAATAATAAAAAATCGTCGTTTTTTTCGTTTTGCGTTAAAACGCAGATTAAAAACTCAAAACGTGCTGTTTTGCTAAAATAAGCATTTTCGCTTTTAGATCGTTTAAATCGTTCAAATAGAAGCAATATTAATAAAAAGAATAATAAAAATTCGTCGTTTTTTTTGCTGTTTTACGCGTTTAAAAAGCAGATTAAACCAAAACGTGCTGTTTTGCAAAAAAACATTTTAAGCATTTTAGATCGTTGAAATCGTTCAAATAGAAGCAATATTAATAAAAAAGAAAAATAAAAAAAATTTGGTTTTTTTTGCTGTTTTACGCGTTAAAAAAGCAGATTAAACTCAAAACGTGCCGTTTTGCTAAAATAAGCATTTTTAAGCATTTTTAGATCGTTGAAATCCCAAAAAAAGAAAAATATTTAAAAAAAACCCAATAATAAAAATTCCCTTTTTTTTGTTTTTCGGTTTAAAAAGCAGATTAAAAAATCAAAAGGGGCCCCTTTTTCTAAAATAAGCATTTTCAAGCATTTTAGATCGTTAAATCGTTAAATAAACAAATTAATAAAAACGAATAATAAAAAATTTGCGTTTTTTTTGTGGGGGACCCTTAAAACGCAGATTAAACCAAAATGCTGTTTTTCTAAAAAAAGCATTTTCAAGCATTTTAGATCGTTGAAATCGTTCAAATAGAGCAATATTAATAAAAACGAATAATAAAAAAATTCGTCGTTTTATGCTGTTTTTCGCGTTAAAACCAGATTAAAACAAAACTCTTTTGCTAAAAAAAAGCATTTTTAAAAAACCCTGGGAAAACGTTCAAATGGCAAATTTTAAAAAAAACGAATAATAAAAATTCGTCTTTTTATGCTGTTTTACCCTTAAACGCGAAAAGCTAAAATTTCGTTTTGCAAAAAAAACAAGCATTTTAGATCGTTGAAATCGTTCAAATAGAAGCAATATTAATAAAAAAAGAATAATAAAAATTTTGTCGTTTTTTTGCTGTTTTTTGCGTTAAAACGCAGATTAAACTCAAAACGTGCTGTTTTTTTAAAATAAGCATTTTCGCATTTTAGATCGTTGAAATCGTTTTTAAAGAAGCAAAATTAATAAAAACAATAATAAAAAAATTTGTCTTTTTTTGCTGTTTTCCCCGTTAAAAAGCGATTAAAGCTCAAAAAGTGCTGTTTTGCAAAAATAAGCTTTTTTAAGCATTTTAGATCGTTAAAAAATTCAAATAGACGCAATATTTAAAAAAACGAATAAAAAAAATTTTGTCTTTTTATGCTGTTTACGCGTTTTAAAAGCAGAATAAACCAAAAACTGTTTTCTAAAAAAACATTTTCAAGCATTTTAATGTTGAAATCGTTCAAATAGAACTATTAAAAAAAACAATAATAAAAAATTTGTCGTTTTTATGCGTTTTTTGCGTTAAAACGCAGATTAAACCCAAAAAGTGCTGTTTTGCTAAAATAAGCATTTTCCAAGCATTTTAATCGTTGAAACGTTAAATAGAACAATATTAATAAAAACAATAATAAAAATTTGTCTTTTTTTTTGTTTTACGCGTTAAAACGCAGATTAAAACTCAAAAAGGCTGTTTTTCAAAATAAGCATTTTCAAGCATTTTAGATCGTTAAAAAAGTTCAAAAAGAAGCATATTAATAAAACGAATAATAAAAATTGCGTTTTATGTGTTTACGCGTTAAAAAGCAGATTTAAAACTCAAAACGTGCTGTTTTGCAAAATAAGCATTTTTAAATTTTTGATCGTTTAAATCGTTCAAATAGAGCAATTTAAAAAAACGAAAAAAAAATTTTGTCTTTTTTTTTTGTTTTACGCGTTAAAACGCAGATTAAACTCAAAAAGTGCTGTTTTCAAATAAGCATTTTTGCATTTTGGGTCGTTGAAATCGTTCAAATAGAAAAATATTAATAAAAAAAAGAATAAAAAAATTCGTCTTTTTATGCTGTTTTTCCGCCAAAAACGCAGATTAAACTTCAAAACGCGCCGCCTTTTGCCAAAAATGCTACCGCCATTTTAACGCCGAAACGTTCAAACAGACGCACAAAAATAATAAAAAAACGTATTTGTGCTCTTTATTATTCGTTTTGTTTACGGTGTTCATTAACGCCAACGACGGTAAAATGTTGAAAATGTTATTTTAAATGCTTTTGTTTTAACGCGTAAACATAAAACGACGAGCATTATTCGTTTCATTGCAGCCTGTTTGACCACTTAACGACGCTGGCGCCATTTTTAAAACGTTACGTCTTTATTTTAATCGCCTTTAAATCCGCTAAAACAGCACAAAAACCACGCAGCCTATTTCGCCTTTACTGCGTCATCGAACGATTTCAACGACTTCAAAATGCTGGAAAACGCTATTTCAAACAGCAACGCCTTGATGACCGCGCTCAACGCGTAAAACATCACGACGAAATTTTATTATTCGGCCTTACCGTTTTACTGAACGATTTCAACCAAAAATGCCGAAAATCGCGCTATTTTGCCAAACAACGCCCGCTTTAATTCAAACGCGAAAACGACGAATTTTATTATCTCGCCTTTGTCACGTTTGCCTCAACTATCTAAAATGCCGGTTATTTGGGCAAAACGTTTTAACCGCGCCTAACGCGTAAAAACAAACATAAAAAACGACGGCATTACCCTGCCTTTGTCAATATCGCGTCTATTTCAACGCATCAACGGAAAACGCTTATTTTAAAACAACGCCTAACGCGCGTACCCACGAATTTTTTATTATCCGCCTTTATTAATATTGTTTCAACGACTCAACGCACGCTGAAAATGCTATCAGCAACAGCACGTTTTGAGCTTTACGTTTAACGCGTAAAACAGTATAAAAACGACGGAAATTTTATTATTCGCCTTTTATTACTATTGCGTCTACTGGCGATTTCAACGACTCAAAATGCTGGAAAATGTTATTTTGTTAAAACAAAGACGTTTTTGCTTTAATTGTGGTTTTAAACGCGCAAAAATATATAAAATGACGAATTTTTTATTGTCGCTTTATTAATACTGTTTCGCTTTCAACGATTTTCAACGACGTTATTTTTAAATTGCACGTTTGCATCTGTGTTTAACGCGTAAACGACGAATTTTTTATTATTCGCTCTTTTTTACGTTATTTGAACGATTAACGACGCAATGCTTATTTTGTTAACAATGTTTTATTTAATCTGAGTGCTTTAAAATCAGCATAAACGTGATGAATTTTTATTATTCGTTTTTATTATCATTGTTTGTTTGAACGATTTCAACGATCTAACGTTATTTTGCTAAACAGCACGCCTGGCTTAACCGTGCCTTTGCGCAAAACGAAGATAAAAAACGACCCAACCTTTATCATCTGCCTTTGTCACGTTCATTCGGCGATATCAACGCCTAAAACGCTTGAAAACATAACGCCTTTAATCCGTGTTTCAACGCGCAGTTAAACGATCTAACTTTATTCGCCTTTACAATTTACTTCCAAACGCTAAAAACGTTCGAAAACGCCATTTTAAAATGCCTTCGGCTTTAACTGCCTAAACGAAGATAAAACGACGCATTATCCGGCCTTATCATTTTACTGAACGTATCCAACGATAAAAACGCTATCTTCGCGAAAACGCCTTATTTTAACTGCGTTTTAGCGTTATTAAAATCCATCTTAATTTACACTGCCTTTTATTGCGTCTGTTTTCAACGATCTAAATGCTGGAAAATTTTAGCGTTTGCCCGCGTTTAAAACAGTATAAAAAACGACGAAATTTTATTACTGTTTTATTAACGACGTTGAAAAAAGAATGCCTGAGTTTAATTGCAGTTTTAACGGTGGTAACGACGCATCTTCTTTATTATTCGTTTTGTTAATACAGTTCCACTTCAACGATGAAATGTTGAAAATGGCATTTTTTGTATTTGAGCATCTGTGTTTTAATTGTAAATAAAAAACGACGAAATTTTTATTATCTGCTTTTATCAATATATATTATTATCGTGTCTAATGCTTAAAACGCAGATTAAAAAAACTCAAAAACGCTGTTTTACAAAATAAGCATTTTCAAGCATTTTAGATCGTTGAAATCGTCTGTGTAGGACGCAATATTAATAAAAAAACGAATAATAAAAATTTCGTCGTTTTTGCTGTTTTACGCGCGTTAAACGCAGATTAAAGCTCAAAACGTGCTGTTTCCATAAAATAAGCATTTTCAAGCATTTTAGATCGTTGAACCGTTCAAATAGAAGCTACATTAATAAAACAAATAATAAAAAAATTCGTCGTTTTTATGTTGTTTACGTTAAAACGCATTAAAAGCTCAAAACGTGCTGTTTTGCTAAAATAAGTACTGCCATTTTATATCGTTGAAACGTTCAAATAGGACGCAATAAAAATAAAAAACGAATAATAAAAATTTCGTCGTTTTATGTTGTTTACGCGTTAAAAACGCAGAATAAAAGCTCAAAACGTGCTGGTTTTGCTAAAAATAAGCATTTTCAAACATTTTAGATCGTTGAAATCGTTCAAATAGAAGCAATATTAATAAAAAACGAATAATAAAAAATTCGCCGTTTTTATGTTGTTTTACGCGTTAAAACGCAGATTAAAAGCTCAAAACGTGCTGTTTTGCTAAAATAAGTATTTTCGGGCATTTTATATCGTTGAAATCGTTCAAATAGACGCAATATTAATAAAAACGAATAATAAAAATTTCGTCGTTTTATGCTGTTTTACGTACGTTAAAACGCAGAATAAAGTCAAAAACGTGCTGTTTTGCTAAAATAAGCATTTTCAAAACATTTTAGATCGTTGAAATCGTTCAAATAGAAGCACATTAATAAAAACGAATAATAAAAATTCGCCGTTTTATGTTGTTTTACGCGTTAAAACGCAGACAAAAGCCTCAAAACGTGCCGTTTTGCTAAATAAGACAAGCATTTTAGATCGTTGGTAACCGTTCAAATAGACGCATATTAATAAAAAACGAAAATAAAAATTTCTGCTCGTTTTGCGCTGTCTTGTACGCATAAAACGCAGATTAAAGCTCAAACGTGCTGCCTTTGCTAAAATAAGCATTTTCAAGTATCGATCGTTGAAACGTTCAAATAGAAGTACTATTACTAAAACGAATAATAAAAAAATTCACCGTTTTTATGCTGCATTACGCGTTAAAACGCAGACTAAAGCTCAAACGTGCTGTTTTGCCAAAATAAGCATTTTCAAGCATTTTAGGATCGTTGAAATCGTTCAAACAGACACAACAAAAACAAAAACGAATAAATAAAAATTCTGTCGTTTTATGCCGTTTTACGCGTTAAAACGCAGAATAAAAGCTTCAAAACGCGCTGTTTTGCTAAAATAAGCATTTTCGCCATTTCCAGATCGTTGAAATCGTTCAAATAGACGCAACATTAATAAAAAACGAATAATAAAAATTCTTTCGTTTTATCCTTGTTTTACGCGTTAAAACGTGCAGATTAAAACTCAAATCGTGCTGTTTTGCTAAAATAAGCATTTTCAAGCATTTTAAAATCGTTGAAATCGCTCAAATAGAAGCATTAATAAAAACGAATAATGTACCCGTCGTTTTTATACAGTTTTACGCCCAAAATGCAGATTATTAAAGCTCAAAACGTGCTGTTTTGCTAAACAAGCATTTTCTGCTTTTTAGATCGCTGAAATCGTTCAAACAGACGCAATAAAAAATAAAAACAAATAATAAAAATTTCTGTCGTTTTTATGCTACTTTACGCGTTAAAAACGCAGAATAAAAGCTCAAAACGTGCTGTTTTGCTAAAATAAGCATTTTCAAGCATTTTAGATCGTTGAACCGTTCAAATAGACGCAATATTAATAAAACGAATAATAAAAATTCGTCGTTTTATGCTGTTTTACGCGTTAAAAAACGCAGATTAAAAGCTCAAAACGTGCTGTTTTTACAAAAATAAGCATTTTCAAGCATTTTAGGTCGTTGAAATCGTCTTCAAATAGAAGCAATATTAAAAAAAAAACGAATAATGTAAAATTTCTGTCGTTTTATGTTGTTTTACGCGTTAAAACGCAGATTAAAAGCTCAAAACGTGCTGTTTTGCTAAAATAAGCATTTTCAAGCATTTTAGATCGTTGAAATCGTTCAAATAGACGCAATATTAATAAAAAACGAATAATAAAAATCTGTCGTTTTATGTTGCTCTTTACGCGTTAAAACGCAGAATAAAGCTCAAACGTGCTGTTTTGCTAAAATAAGCATTTTCAAGCATTTTAGATCGCTGAAATCGTCTCAAATAGAAGCTAATATTAATAAAAACGAATAATATGTAAATCTGTCGTTTTTATTCTGTTTTACGCGTTAAAACGCAGATTAAAGCTCAAAACGTGCTGTTTTGCTAAAATGCTACTTTCAAGCATTTTAGATCGTTGAAACTGTCTCAAATAGACGCAATATTAATAAAACGAATAATAAAAATTTGCCGTTTTATGCTGTTTTACGCGTTAAAACGCAGATTAAAGCTCAAACGTGCTGTTTTGCTAAAATAAGCATTTTCAAGCATTTTAGACGTTGAAATCGTTCAAATAGACGCACATTAATAAAAAACGAATAATAAAAAATTCGTCGTTTTATGTTGTTTTACTGCGTTAAAAACGCAGATTAAAAGCTCAAAACGTGCTGTTTTATGCTAAATAAGCATTTTCAAGCATTTTAGATCGTTGAAATCGTTCAACAGAAGCATTAATAAAAAACGAATAATAAAAAATTTATCGTTTTGGCGTTGTTTTACGAGTTAAAACGCAGATTAAAGCTCAAAACGTTGTTTTGTTAAAATAAGCATTTTCAAGACATTTTAGATCGTTGAAATCGTTCAAATAGATAATATTTAAAAAAAACGAATAATAAAAATTCTGTTGTTTTATGCTGTTTTACGTTAAAACGCAGATTAAAGCTCAAAATCGTGCTGTTTTATAAATAAGCATTTCAAGCATTTCCAGATCGTTGAAATCATCTGAATAGACGCAATATTAATAAAAACGAATAATAAAAATTCGTCGTTTTATTCTGTTTTACGCTAAAACGCAGATTAAAAGCCTCAAAACGTGCTGTTTCCGCTAAAATAAGCATTTTCAAGCATTTTAGATCGTTGAAATCGTTTAAATAGAAGCAATATTAATAAAAAACGAATAATAAAAATCGTCATTTTTATGTTTTAACGCGTTAAAACGCAGATTAAAAGCTCAAACGTGCTGTTTTGCTAAAATAAGCATTTTCAAGCATTTTAGATCGTTGAAATCGCCTCAAATAGACGCAATATTAATAAAACGAATAATAAAATTGCCGTTTTTATGCTGTTTTACGTTAAAACGCAGAATAAAGCCTCAAACGTGCTGTTTAAGGTGTCAGTTTACTTTCGCCATTTTAGATCGCTGAAACCGTTCAAATAGAAGCACATTAATAAAAACGGATAATGTAAAATCTGTCGTTTTATGCTGTTTTACGCGTTAAAACGCAGATTGCGCTCAAACGCTGTTTTGCTAAAATAAGCATTTTCAAGCATTTTAGATCGTTGAAATCGTTCAAATAGACGGGTTATTATTAATAAAAAACGAATAATAAAAATTGCCGCGTTGTTTTACGCTGCTAAAACGCAGATTAAAAGCTCAAACGTGCTGGTTTTATAAAATAAGTACTTTTCAAGCATTTTAGATCGTTGAAATCGTTCGTAAATAGAAGCAATACAATAAAAAACGAATAATAAAAATTCGTCGTTTTTATGCTGTTTTACGAGTTAAACGCAGATTGTGCTCAAACGTGCTGTTTCGTTAAATAAGCATTTTCAAGCATTTTAGATCGTTGAAATCGTTCAAATAGAAGCAATATTAATAAAAAACGAATAATAAAAATTCGTCGCTTTTGGCGATGTTTTACCCATTAAAAACGTAGATTAAAAGCTCAAAACGTGCTGTTTTGCTAAAATAAGCGTTTTCAAGCATTTTAGATCGTTGAAATCGTTCAAATAGAAGTACATTAATGAAAAACGAATAGAGCTGTTTATTTTGAAAGTGACCTAACTCCGTTTTTCAAATTCCCTTTTTACTGGTTACCATGGTTGCTACGTACAACTTCTGCTGTTATTTTATCAGTGACGCACTCCCAGATTGCTTATATTCAGAGAAAATACGCGCTATTTTACAATATAGGTTTTCCGGAATTAATCGAATAACTGGACCCGTGTGGTTTGAAAGTGGCCTAACTCATTTATAGTGACATCAAGGTATTTACTATTGATAATGTCGGAAAGCAGCGATGAAGGTAAATTTCACTATTAGTATTTACAAGTCCAATTTCATTTTTGGGACAATTGCGTTAGTTAATTAACCTGTACGTTTAATTAATATAAAACTTAAAATTTAATATTAAATTATAGAAACTATTGGTAACCTATGAGGAAGAACTGAAGAAGACCACTTAGTTCAGATAGTGAAAAGCAAAATAGTAATTTCAATAATTTAAAAAAGCGAATAAGAAAAAGAGTTATAAAACAATATTCCCGTCAGAGGATGAAGATTCAAATAACAATGGAGAAAAGATTGATGCACCATATATCCAAAAAGTGCGAAAGATAAACGGAATACAGGAAAAGATATTGCAGTTAAACTGGAAGTGGCTTGTTCATGAAAAAATTTCGGAAACAAAGATTGTGATTGTCGGAATGCGTGTACAAAATTATAATGAAGAAGAAAGAAAGAATATTTTTGAGAAGTTTTGGGTTTGGCAGATTTTAACAAACAAAATGTGCTACTTCACGAAGCTGTTCGTAAAACGAAGACGTTTTTTTCTCTTCACTGAAACATCTTTTAAATTATGTTGAATGACTTGGGTATCGTCAATTTATAATGAATCTGGCTGTTAATTTACTTAATAATTTCACCACAACTGGAACTTTAAATTTAAATATCCCGATACGCTTTAAGCAGTATGACTCTTTGTATCTTATACGTATATTTTTAAAATTCATTGAAACGCAAAACTTCTAATATCTCTGGGATTTGAAGATAATGGAGTTAGGCCACCTCAAAATAAGGGCTCAATAATAAAAATTCGTCGTTTTTATGTTGGGTTTTACGCGTTAAAACGCAGATTAAAGCTCAAAATGCGCTGTTTTAAGGTAAGCATTTTCAAGCATTTTAGATCGTTGAAACTGTTCAACAGAAGCAATATTAATAAAAACGAATAATAAAAAAAATTCGTCGTTTTTATGTTGCTCTTTACGCGTTAAAACGCAGATTTCAAAAGCTCAAACGCGCTGTTTTGCTAAAATAAGCATTTCAAGCATTTTAGATCGTTGAAATCGTTCAAATAGAAGCTAACATTAATAAAAACGAATAATAAAATTTTGCCGTTTTATGCTGTTTCAGCGCTATTAAAACGCAGATTAAAAGCTCAAACGTGCTGGTTTTGGTTAAAATAAGCATTTTCAAGCATTTCCAGATCGTTGAAATCGTCTTCAAATAGACGTGCAATAAAAATAAAAAACGAATAATAAAAAAAATTTCTGTCGTTTTTATGTTGCCTTTACGCGTTAAAACGCAGAATAAGCACAAAACGCTGTTTTGCTAAAATAAGTATTTTCAAGCATTTCCAGATCGTTGAAATCGTTCAAATAGACGCAACATTACTAAAAAACGAATAATAAAAATTTTGCCGTTTTATATGTTTTACGCGTTAAAACGCAGATTAAAAGCTCAAAACGCTGTTTTTAGCTAAAATAAGCATTTTCAAGCATTTTAGGATCGTTGAAATCGTTCAAATAGACGCAATATTAAAAAACGAATAATAAAAAATTCGTCGTTTTATGCTGTTTTACGCGTTAAAACGCAGATTAAAGCTCGCAAACGTGCTGTTTCTAAAATAAGCATTTTCAAGCATTTTAGATCGTTGAAATCGTTCAAATAGCAATATTAATAAAACGAATAATAAAATTTATCGTTTTATGCTGCTCTTACGAGTTAAAAACGCAGATTAAAGCTCAAAACGCTGTTTTGTTAAAATAAAGCATTTTCAAGCATTTTAGATCGTTGAAATCGTTCAAATAGAAGCAATATTTAAAAAAACGAATAATAAAATTTCGTCGTTTTATGTTGTTTTACGCGTTAAACGCAGATTAAAAGCTCAAAACGTGCTGTTTTTGCTAAAATAAGCATTTTCTAAGCATTTAGATCGTTGAAACGGCCCGCAAATAGGACGAATATTACTAAAAAAACGAATAATAAAATTCCCTGTCGTTTTATAAGTTGTTTTACGCGTTAAAACGCAGGATTAAAGCTCAAACGTGCTGTTTTGCTAAAATAAGCATTTTCGCCATTTTAGATCGTTGAAATCGTTCAAATAGACACAATAAAAATAATAAACGCACACAAAATTTGCCGTTTTATGCTGTTTTACGCGTTAAACGCAATAAAGCCTAAAACGTTGTTTGCTAAAATAAGCATTTTCAAGCATTTTAGACGTTGGAAATCGTTCAAATAGACGTAATATTAATAAAAACGAATAATAAAATTCTTCGTCGTTTTATGTTGTTTTACGCGTTAAAACGCAGACAAGCTCAAATCGTGCTGTTTTGCTAAATAAGCATTTTCAAGCATTTTAAATCGTTGAAATCGTTCAAATAGAAGCTAATATTAATAAAAAAACGAATAATAAAAAATCTGCCGTTTTATGCTGTTTTACGCGTTAAACGCAGAATAAAGCTCAAACGTGCTGTTTTGCTAAAATAAGCATTTCCAAGCATTTTAGATCGTTGAAATCGTTCAAATAGACGCAATATTAATAAAACGAATAATAAAAATTGTCGTTTTATGCTGTTTTACGCGTTAAACGTAGCAGATTAAAGTCCTCAAACGTGCCTGTTTTAAGGCTAAAATAAGCATTTTCAAGCATTTTAGATCGCTGGAAATCGTTCAAATAGACGCGCAATATTAATAAAACGAATAAAATTTAGTCGTTTTTATGTTGTTTTACCGCGTTAAAACGCTGATTAAAGCTCAAAACGCTGTTTTGCTAAATAAGCATTTTCAAGCATTTTAGATCGTTGAAATCGTTCAAATAGACGTGCACATTAATAAAAAACGAATAACAAAAAATTCGTCGTTTTTATGCTGTTTACGCGTTAAAACGCAGATTAAAGCTCAAAAATCGCGCTGTTTTGCTAAAATAAGTACTTTCAAGCATTTCCAGGATCGCTGAAATCGTTCAAATAGAAGCAATATTAATAAAAACGTGAATAATAAAAAATTCGTCGTTTTATGCGCTGTTTACGCGTTAAAACGCAGATTAAAGCTCGTAACGTGCTGTTTTGCTAAAATAAGCATTTTCGCTACTTCAGGATCGCTGAAATCGTTCAAATAGACGTACATTAATAAAAAAAAACGAATAATAAAAAATCTGTCGCTCGGCACGCCGCACCGTGCCCAAACGCCGCCCGCCCAAAATAAGCATTTTCACATTTTAGATCGTTAAATCGTTCAAATCGAAGCTATATTAATAAAAAAACGAATAATAAAAAATTCGTCGTTTTATGCTGGTTTTACGCGTTAAAACGCAGATTAAAGCTCAAAACGTGCTGTTTTGCTAAAATAAGCATTTTCCAGCATTTTAGATCGTTGAAATCGTTCAAATAGAAGCAATATTAATAAAAACGAATAATAAAAATTCGTCGTTTTATGTTGTTTTACGCGTTAAAACGCAGATTAAAAGCTTAAAACGCCGTTTTGCTAAAATAAGCATTTTCAAGCATTTTAGATCGCTGAAATCGTTCAAATAGAAGCAATATTAATAAAAACGTGAATAATAAAAAATTCGTCGTTTTTATGTTGTTTTACGCGTTAAAACGCAGATTAAAGCTCAAAACGTGCTGTTTTACGGGCGTTAAAATAAGTATCGCAAG
>NW_027047263.1:0-16148 GCF_025399875.1 Dalotia coriaria
TGATTCCCCTTTTTTTAATTAAAACTTTCTTGTTTAATTAAATTTGATTTAGTAGTTTTTTGAAATTTTTTTCAAGTAGTGATTTGTTTGAGCACTCAATACCGAATGCATAGTTTCGGGGCATCGTCTTTATTATACTTTTTATAAATTCATTGTAAACGTAAAAAAATCGTTTGCTATAAAATTAATTTCCATCATGGTTCCTGTATACTCCTTCTATTTTAGCAGGAACCCCGGGAAAGTACCAAATTAAACCCAAATTTTTTCAAAGTTTTAAAACCCCAAATAAATTTTTACCAAAGTGTATATCATTGAAAATTAATAAACATAATCTAAATATGTGAAAACAAATTAATTTTGCTTGATGTGGTAAACCAAAAAATATTTTCAATTTTTTGGGGTGATGGACAAGTGTAAGGATTTTTTTAAAACAAATACTTGTTTTTAAGACAAAAACCCCCGAAGAATTTTCGATGATAAATTACTTTCAAAAATTTTTAGGAATAAAGTTAAACCCAATTTGTGATTAAACCCGGGTTTATGTAGATTAATTTTTTTCCTCATCCATCCCAAATTTTATTTAAAAAAAATAAAACTTTCCATTTAAAACAGAAATGTTTTCATTTTTCATATTTGATATGTCCAAGTTTCGTTTCTAAAATTTTTTTTTTCTGTTTTTGTTGTTGTCGGTTTTTGAAAGGTAATGTTGTTTTTTTTGTAGTTGCTTTTAAATTTTTTCTTGTGAGCGTGATTGTATTAAAATCATCTTGGTAAAACCGTTGTTTTTTTTTCATGAGCATATTTATACATAACTGAACCCTTAACTGGTTTTAACAAGGGAATGACCAATTTCATGCAGTAATTTTTTGAAAAATTCCCCGTTTTTGTGTAGTCCCAAACCCTCGTCTTCTTCATGTAATTTGAAATGAAATTGTTTTGTGAACAGGGGAAGTTGAGGGAGTACACCCCCGATTCCATCAAAAAAGGGTAAATTTTTTTCTATTACAGCATCACTGTAATTATGGAATTTTTTTAACGAAGATTAACCGCACGGTATGCGTGCTTGAAAATGTAGGGGAAAAATGATTTTTGGTGTATCAAACGCAGTTTGTGCAAAAATGGTTTGTGGGGTAGTTCGCGTATATGAACTTCCATGAAATAAAATTTTTTTTCCATTTTGCTGGGCCCAGTCTAAAAATCTGTTGGTTGATATCAGGTGTGCCAATCCCCATGAATTTATAGTGTGGTTTCAGGTTTAATGTACCATCAAAAATTTTTAAAAATTTTAAAAAAATGATTTTGGGTTCTATTACCCTCATTATGAATATCCCAATTTTGTACTCAGTTGAATTTACCTCTAAAATAGTTATTCCATATTAAAAAAAACAATTACATTTCTGTCAAAAAAGTGCTTTTTATCATTCCGTAAACAGGGTTATAAAAGGGCATTAATATTTTTTAATTTAAAAACATTCTTTTTATTTTTATTTTATAATTTTTTTTTTTATTTATCCAACTATTATGTGAATGATCTAACCCAAACCCCTTTAACAATACTTTTACCCCTTTTTACAATAACCTTTTTAACGAGAAAAATATATATCTTGATGTTTTACTTTTTTTAACTCTCTATAAAAAACGCCTTTGGGTTTTTTTCTATAATCCTCCCAAAAATGACTGGATTTGTGATTTTCTTGTTTTTTGTAAAAAAATTCAGTTTCAATTTCTTGTATACCCTTTCCAAAGGGGCTTTCGCTTACTGTTTCCAAAAACGTCCCAACCTTATTTTTGGAAAACCGGAAATTTTTCCATTTTGAATATAGTCTTCAACAATTGTTTCCCATAATTTTTTCCTTTTTTAACATCCGGTTTCTTTTTTAATTGTTCGATGTATCGATTTTTATATTTTTGCAGTTATTTTTACCCAAAAATTTTACCCATTTTGAATTTCCATTTTTGAAAAATTTTTTTTAGATAAAAAATTTTTTTATCGTTCTTATTACCCCTCAACAATACTTGCTTTAAATATGGTATAAGGGGAATAATGTTAAATCTCATATGTTTTCATAATTTTATCAAATTGCTTATTGAAAATTTTTCCATTGTCCGTTTGTAAATTATTAGGTCGACGTTTATTTTCCCTTATGAAATAAATGTTTAAAATGCATTTGCTATACTTGATGCCGATTTATTTTTTAAAGCAACTGTCCATAAAACTTTGAAAAATCAATAAAAACAAAATTTTGATCCTCTTTTTTGACCCTAAATTTTTGATACTGGCTTTTTTTTTCCCAAAATCATTAAACCTTTTAAAATTTTTTTAGTCGAGGATATTTTCACGTGCGGTTTATTTAATTCCCTGTATTACATTTTAGGATTTTTTTTTTCACTTTTCATCATAATATAATTGTTTAATACTTTTTTAAATTTTTGAAATTTTTGTCGTGACGAAATACTTTATTTACTGATATGACCAATAAAATTTTTCCCGGATTTTATTTATACCTTTATACTGTGTTTTTCAATGTTGTACGAGTGGGTTTTAGAATTGTAGTTTTAAAAATTAAATTGGGGATCTAATTTGTAAATTTTTGGGAAATTTTTTACTTCTGAATATACTGTTTCAAAGGGAATTTTTCAAGATTTTTTTTAAAATGTTTGTTCAGATGGCTGAAACTTTTTAATTCGTTAATTTTCCCCCGTGTAGTCTTTGTATTTTATTTTTTTTACTGTCTATGTATAATTATCTAAATTTTAATTATCAAAAAAATGCTTTATAATTTTTTAAATTTTTACAATTTTAAAACGATTGAAAAGGGCTTTAAGCGTTTCATTTCCCCTTGACACTTAATTTTTTTCTTCTTTTTTTTCGATATTGTATAAATTTTTTTTGCTTTTTTTTCTTAACCTTTTATAAAAAATTTCCCATTGGGTT
The DNA here is from genome assembly GCF_025399875.1 of Dalotia coriaria. Classification (NCBI taxonomy): domain Eukaryota; kingdom Metazoa; phylum Arthropoda; class Insecta; order Coleoptera; family Staphylinidae; genus Dalotia; species Dalotia coriaria. The sequence goes on from NW_027047263.1 coordinate 2,936, forward strand.
TAAAAATTTTTAATTTCCCATATCGTTTTTTTTTGGTTATTAATGCCTTTTTTTTCGATTTGAATTTTTTTAAGTTTTCTTTTAAACATATTGTTTTGAAACTTTTATTGTTTGATATTGGTGCGGTTAAAATTAAAATACGTTATTTTCCCAAATCAAATCACCTTTTGGGTAAAATTTAAAACCCACCCAGGAGGACCACGTTGAAGGTTGGTTTTATTTTTTTTCCCCCCATTTTTCCCCTTCAACCGAATTGCGGCTCCAAAATATTTTTTTAGTTTTTTATAGATTTTGAAATTAAACGATCAATTCTTTGGAATCAATTTTTGTTTAAATCAACGCGTTCATAATAAAAAATTTGGAAAATTTTTTTAAATCTTTTTTTTCTTTCATTTGCTTTTATAATTTTTAATTTTTTCCGTAAGTTTTCTTTTTATGGGCAATTTTTCATTTGAACTAAAGTGATTGCTTTTGAAGAGTAATAGAAACAAAGGGATGACTTTTTTTTCCCCCCAAATTATTGTTTTATATGGTTTTATTTTCATTTTTTAAAAATTGAGCCTTTACCCCTTATCAGAAAAAGGTTTAATAACATCCATATACTTTTTGATGCATTACCCTTTTTTCGTTTTGGTCGTTATTTAAGTATATAATTTTTTTAATTTTAACAATGAAATGGAATGTACTTGCTTTTTTAGTAAAATGTTTTGGATTTTTTAAGAAATAGAAAATTTTAAAAAAAGCCTGAAGCCATTAAAATTTTTTCCGTTTATATAGCTTTTTTTTGAATTTTTAATTTTTTTTGCTCCCATTTTAGTTTATTGTCATTAGAATCGTATTTAATACCAAATAAATACATATTTATTGTAAAAGTTGATCTTTAGTGTTTTTTATATGCTTTTCAAGTTTTCCCAAAAGTATTAAAATGAGCAGTTTCGTCGTATGATTTTTAAATTCTGATCATCATAAATTTTTGCTTTTTTCTTTATCGTCTTGTTTATTTTAAATTTTTAAAAATTTCCTTCTTTTAACCTTTTTTTGATTTCTTTTTTTAATAGTTTTTTTTATTTTTATTTTTTTTTTAAATGTTTCATTTTGAATTGATCGGATCAATAAACTTTGATAGATTCTATAAACTCAATCCTTTTTTTTTCCTATTTTGGCCCAAGTTTTTTCTAATGTTTTTAATTTTTTTATTTTTTTTCTGCTTAATTCTCATGAGACATGTTGTTTTGTTTTTTTCAATGCTTCTCACAAATAAGTTGATATTAAAATTTCTCCAATTATTTGTAAAAATTTTTTTGGGTATCTACTATAATTTGCTCTTTATCTTTACCAAAAATCATTTTACATTCCAGCAGAAACAACATTTTTTTTAAACTGTTCAAACGTCAAAATACCCCCAAAATGATCGTTATATACATGTTTTAATTTAAGTATCCTTTTAAAAAATATTATTAAATTTGCATTATTCTAATAAAATGTTTAGGTACTTTAAAAGTTTGACAAAAATGAAAAATAAATCCTTTACCACCCATACTAAAATTTTCTCAATTTTTTCTTGGTTGCGCAAGCAATACGTCGAATATAAAGAGTGTTTTTTTTTTTATCCACACTTATCCCTCATCTTTTTCCTTAAAAAGTAAAAATTAATGTCACTGTTTTATCTAGTTAATAAAGGCAATTTTAACTTATTTTTAAAAAACCTTTTTCTTTTATAGATTAATTAATCACATCTTTATTTAAGACTTCCTAATTTTTTTAGTAATATAAAAAAGAATAAACAACGATAAAAAGAAAAATAAAAAAATTTTTATCAAAAGCGGGGTGGTGGAATTGTTAATTCAGTTATTAATAATTTCCATTTGAAGAAAATTTTCCCTGGTGGTTACCAGTATTGTGACCGGAATTTTTAAAAAAAATTTTTTTCATTATAATAAAACTTTGTTTCCTATAATTGAGGTACAAATTTAAAAAAAGGGGGTTACAACGTGAAATCGGGTATTAATGGCAATTTTGGGTTTGTGCCATGATATTCATTCAAACAAAATTCTAGAAGATAGAATTCTAAGGCTGATAAATTACAAAAAAGAGCTTGGGGCACGTGAAAAGCTAAAGATTCAAAGTTTGGGAAAAAGCAGCTATTTGGGGCAGTTTCAACGGCAATGAAAATTAAAACAAATTAGGTATGGGAATTCAAAAAAAAAAAGTAAGAATAACGTAAAAAAAAAAACTGTTAGTTTAAACCGGCGCTTCTAAAAAAAGGAAATAAAAAATTTAAAAAAATAATAAAGAAAAAAACAAGTATTTCGGAAGGAAGTAAAATTGGCTTACGCAGAAGAGTCGCCTAAAAATGTTGGTGGAAAAAAAAAACGAGAACAACCTCGCGTAATACCCATTCCAAAATATGGTGAAATTTTCCATTAATCCCAAATTTTTGGGGGATCATTGGTATTTAAAGGGGGGAGCGGCGGGAGTGAAAAGCATTTACGAGAAAAAAATCAAAAAAAACATTGGAAGAAACAAATCGACCAAAAAAACAATAAACCCATTTTATTAAAAAAGTTTCTGGTTTTTGTATCAAAAACCCGTTCAAGAAAGGTTTGATTATACCTCCCAAAAATCAATCAAAAACTAAAATAAGCTACCTAAAAAAAAAACCATTAAGTAAAAAGATATAAAAGCTTTTCAGAAAAATTTTCCCACGTTTAGGGATTTTTTATGGGGATACAATGAAAAACGAGCATAAAAACGCGAATGTGGGAAGTTAATTTAGACAAAAAATTAATCAAATGGTACGCATTCAGTAAAAAAAAGAATATTGTCCATTATTTTGATATTTGGGGGGAAACTTAGATCCCAAAGTTACCTTATTTTTTAAAAAATTGAAATTTTTTCTATAATCGGTATCAACATTTAACTCGGTTAACTGGGTCATTTATGTTTGATTTTTAATGTTATAAACATCTTTCCGATTAATTTTACACTACATGGAACTAGTAATATACTACAAACAATTTTATCCCCAAATTGTATTTCAAATAGTCTTTGAAATTTCAAACCATCCCTTTTAATCCTCCCATGAGAAGGAAACAAAAAAATTTTTACTATGAAAATGGAAGGGTTAAACAATTCCCAACGGGAGTTTTAAAATTAGCGACATTGAAAATATCAAAAAACTAAAATAAAACCCCGTTTAAAAAAAAAAACGAGAAAATCACTTAGGGCAAACAATAATACCATTAAATAAAATTAATTGTAAAATACAATTTGATTTTCCCCTCTGATTCAATTGGAAAAATACTGGTTTTTCGGAAAATGAAATATTATCCAAAAAAAAGGACTTTCTTTTCCCGTTAATATTAAAAAAGTTACTAGTATTAGAGTTGAATGTAAATTGTGGTTCATATTATGGTAGTGGGAATCACATACATTTTTGAATTTTCACCACGTTTGATCCGGTTATGCAATAAATATAGACCCAAAGAAATCATATTGACGTGAAAACGTTTTTTTAAAAATTTTTAGTGGGGGAATTTCAGAAACCATACAGGCCTCACGAGGCCATCGCGGTATCCCCCCCGATAAGAAGAGGGACCGATTCCCTCTCATCTCGAGCGCGCCAGTCATTCCGTGAAACTTCACGCGGAATCCCCACGAGCGGAGGCAGGCATGCGTTGGTAGTGGACCCATCTTCCGCCTCTCCCTACGGCATACAAACGAATGGAGCCCTGCGGTTGTTTTGTAAGTTTAACGAAAACAAAATGTGAATAAGAGTGTTCAACAATTGCAACAAAAAAAAAATATCACCCCAAAAGGGGTTATCATAAACATCTGATCGTAAACCTACTTTTCAAACAAACCATTTTATATTTTTTGCTGTTAAACAAGGCTATTAGTAAAATTTCCAAAACTCATTGATCAAGACGGCTTCCCGAATTTGCGAGGTGAAAAATTTTAAATTGATTAGAATTAAGGAACAAAAAGAACATGGGGCAATTTAAAAAATAGAACATGAACCATTATACGCAGAGTCTACCTTGATGTATAAAACGTAAACGTAAACCCAATTTAACCGTTTCGTAAAAAAAATCGCTAAAACGTGGGAAATACATAAATCATTAAATAGTGAGAGCAGAAAGATTTTGTTATCATTAGGTTATACTTTTTAAATTTTAAAATTCCATCATGAACATCAATAACGATTTAAACATTATGGAAAAAATAAACTCTGATGATAAGTTACTGAAACAATATCATACATACAACCGCGAACCTAACTTCAAAAGAACGATGAAATATGTATTTTAATTCAACAACAAGATCAATATCCCAAACCCTATAAAAATTACCTATTAGTTGAAGGGGAGATAGTGTTCCCGCTGCGGGTCAAAGGGAAAAGCCTCCTGCGCTCATTAACTAGAAAAGCATTTTTCATTTTTTTTCAAGGTGATATGAAAAAAATGGATAAAATTTATCGAAATTCGATGTTGGGATGCAACAAAAAAGAACACTTTCATAAAAACGTTATCAAAAACGGGCTTCCCATGCAAAGTTTTGGGTTTTTCGAAGACTTTGTAAAGTTATAAACGCTAGGGAAAAAGGTTAAAATTTTAAGGGCAGGGAAATGATAAAAAAATTTTTATGAGGGGTTGATAATGTAAACATAAACCTAACGAAAGTTGGGCCGTTCAATGGTTGAATGATTGGGCCTCGTTCATTTTCTCTCTTAAAGCGGATAAACCAATTTTATCCGTTTCGTAAATAATTATGAATTACCTGCTCTAAAAACATAGTTATGATATTTGGTGGGTTAAAAACCCTACATCTCGAAAGACCACGTTATGTTTTTTTTGTTTTCAAACTAAAGAAAAATAAATTTCGAAGAAGGTGAAAAGTTTTAGCCATTGAATATCAGAAACATTTAAAATATTTTTTAAACTACTCTTTTTCCTAGAAGTATGTTTAGATTTTTAAAATAAAATTCTTCGGCATAAATCAATTCATTAATTTTCAATCATTACTATGGTTCGGGAAAATCAACATCAACGCCTAATTTATTATATCTTGATTTTAAAAATCATGCGTTTTATGTTTTCGATGTAACAAAGCAAAATGAAAGCGTTAAATCTTCAAAAATTGATTTTATAGAAATGGGGAACAACTCAAATATTCCCCAAAATACAAAAACTTTTGCCTCATTTGGGTTTGACTCCCTTTTTGGTACACACCATTAACGGGTATTGTTCAAATTAATTTAGTTGTTATGTTAAAAAAAGCTTCAAAAATTTCGCAAAGAAATGTATCAGTTTACCCGCGTGTGACGTTTAAGCGCGGTGAAAACCGCAACGTATTTTTAAAAATTTATACGGTTTCAAAAATACCATCATTCACCCCAAAAGAAATATCGTTTACCCCGTGGAATCAACATTACAAAACTTAATTTTCCCCAAAAAAATTGTCATTTAGATGGAAGAATTAAAAAACCATCCGTTGGGCGAAAAACAATCATCATGGCATATCCTCAACAGGATATATTAAATATGACGATATACCAAAATATTTTAAATGAAACAATTTAGTTGTAGAAAAGGAGCACAAAAATTGATTTTTTTAAAAAAATTTTAAACAATTTAAAATAGAATTAATGGTAAAATGTGTTAAGTTTGAAAAGCAATTAAATACTACTTGTTTTTCATAATAAACTTAAGACCATATTAAATTCTTGAACATAAGTAAAAAAGATATATAATTAATTCAAGAAAAAAAACACATGTTTAATTTTTAATTTTTTTAATGTATATTTTTTTACTAAATCCCGATTAACAATTTAGTATTTAATCATGTCGTCCCAAAACGGGAAAAGTGTTGGAGCTCCCAAAACCAATTCATTGAAGGTTGTCCATTTTGTGGGGAAAAAATTTTTAAAACGATAACTAAAAAACCAAGATTTCAATTAAAACGCATTTACTTGCTCTTTTTTTAAAGTGTATAGTATTTTTGTCCATGCGCTTATACCATTTCATCTTTAATCTTGTAAAACAGTAAATCATTATTGTTCAAAATGTAAAGCCTACTTAGGAATTTTCGATAATTAAAACACGTATTGCCTTTTATAATGTTGTTGTTGCTTATTTTTTAATACCCCCCCTAAACACTCTTCATGGCGGATCACCCATTACATCTTATCAATATGTATATAAAAATAAAGCAGTTGGGTGACTATTAAACCACTAGTATACACCATAAGTCAAAAAAATGTTTCCGTGCGATAAGGGGTAAAAAACGTTTGTGGAAAAAACATTTTTAAACCCGGGATAAAAAAAGTAGGTTTAGAAAATTATATGCAATATTGAAAAATTTTGCGTAATGATAATTTTTTAAACAATATTAAAAATTTCATTCTTCCATATAAAGCAATCGGCAACGCTACTTCGTCAAAAAATATCGCACCGAACGACAACAACCGAAAAAAACCGACTACAAAATGAAAGTGCGATTGAGTGTAATGTGTGTAAACTATTTTTTTTAAACAAACTTAGACTATATTTTACATACAAAACTAAAAAGCATATTGAACAACAAGGAAAACTATGTTTGAACTCATAATTTAAAAACACGGATACAAGAATCGAATTCTGACGTATAAATTTTTGTGCATCTGATGGGGTTAATGATATTACATTGTTCCCCAAAATCATAAACAACAGTTTGATCTTGTTGAGAATACATTTAAGAACTTACCTTCAAAAGTAAACATGGAATTATTTTTCTTACTTTTCGAAAAAAGTCAAAACAACGATAAGATGATAATTGCAAGAAAAAGTTATCGACTTAAAATCGTTTTACAAAATTTAAAATTTGTCAAAACACGATTTAAATCAATTTGTAAAAATTTTTAATGAACTTTAAAAAAAGTGAAGAGTTTCAAGAAAGGGATACAGCTGGACCTTGTTTGCTATCTCACATCTTATCGTAAACATTAATAAATATCAAACCAATTATGGTAGCTACATTCCCCTTTCCAAAAAAACTTGAGCTGAAGAAAGCCGCGTTAACATCCTCAACAACGATGACAATGTTTGATGGTGCATCGCCGCCGCTATGTACCCCGTTGAAGAAAATTGCAATCGTCCCCAAAAGTACCAGCAGCATATCGATAAAATTAAAAAAAAACGTTTTTCCGTGCAGTATCAGTGACATTCCCTTGTTGAAAAATAATAATGTAAGCATTAATGTTTATGGTTTATATTTTTTATAATGGTCTAATTTATATGATAGAGGGGGCCCCTTTACTATTCAAAAAAAAAAGAACCTTTTTAAATTTTTTGCTGCAAAATAATGAAAAAATTTTACTATGTACTAAAACACTTATCACGATTAGTAGGTAGTCAAATTAATTTACACAATAGTAGACTCTATTTATGTGACGGATTATGACTGAAAAGGGTATTTCCATATGAATATTTGGACGATTGGCAAAAATTGAATGAAATAAAAAAGGATAAAGCAAATTTTACAGTCGTCTTTAATTCAGAAATATCGTTAGCTGAGATGAACACGCTAAAAAGTATGGACTTTTTTTCCAATGTAAAATATTCAAGAATACTTGACCAATATTTAAAAGTAGACGTACTTTTTTTTAGTGATATATTTACAAATTTTTTGCGACACCTGCTATAAAACAAAATAATTTAGATCCAGCTCACTATTTTACAGCACCAGGTTTGTTTTGATGCCATGTTAAAACAAAGAAGTAAAAATTTAACTTTCCGATAACCCTTTGTGAATTTTTTTCAAAATAACAGCGTGGAGGTTTAGTCAATGTTCCCAAAGGTATGCGTATCCAACAATGAATATACTATACCATACGATGTTTCAAAACCGCGTAGTTTCTTTTGATAATTAGATGCAGTTAATTTATATTGGGCTCAAAGTCAGTATTTACCCATTGGCAAATTTGAATGGTTTTTAAAATTTTAAAATCTGGATGTTTCTCAAGTTGCTGATGATTTGGGGATCGGTAATTTTGATGTTGATATTGACTATCCACACATTGATAATGAACATAAACTTTTACTTTACCTGAAACTAAGAAAACCACCGTTTTAAAAACAAAAAAAAAATTAACAACACCCAAACAAACGAAATTATGGGGTTTAATTTCAGAAATTTAAAGCAAATCCTAGCGTTTGGTCTAAAAATTTTAGGGTCAATAAGTTTTAAAAAATTTAAAAAAATAGATTTTGGCCCCATATAACACTTAATCAAAATTACGTCAAACAGCAGCCAATAATTTTAAAAAATTTTTTGTAATATAAAACCAATCTTTGGGAAAAACCCTGAAAAAAAGTATTTAAGCGAATGCTTGTTAAATTTGTAAAAAAATTTGGGAAAAAGAGATGAAAAAAACAGGGGGACGTTCACTAATCAGTAAACCTAACTTTCATAGCTGTAAAATTTTTAAAGAAAATCTTTGTGCAGTCCCAAATTTAAAACCTACTAAAGTATATTGAATAAACATTGTTTGTTGGTTTTTAATTTTTCCAAAAAGATTAATTTATGATTTTTATTATAATTTTATTAAAACGATATATCCCAAAAAATGGGAAACCCTATACATTTATACAGACAGCTTAACTATTCATTGTTATGACAAAAGCATCTTTGATGTTATATTAAACAATCCCAAAACCCCCCCGTCATCAAACTTTGAGAAAGGGGAAAAAAAAAAACAAAAAATAAAGCACAGCTAGGTTTATTTAAAGGGTGAATATGGAGGTAGGTTTAAAAATTTATTGGCCTTAAATCAAATGCTCAGAAGAGTAATGCCGGGTAGTTGTTGGGGTCATTTCTGCGCCTTTCTTAAACATTAGAATAAGGATGCTCACTTTCCATTGGGGAATTTTGGGTTTTTAAGTCTTAGAGGGGAAAACTTGGTCAATTTTCTATCAATCGTTCCCCATATTTTAAAACTCGTTAGGTATTTGGCCTCCCCGCTGATTTTTGGGGTTTTTTTTTGTAGGCGTTGGGGAAATGTCCCCGGGCAATTTCTTTCTGTTTACCTTATATCTGGGGTATTGCGGGTGTTATCGGTTGGCACTCTGGGTATTCAGGAATATAGTGTGCTTAGATATTTACCCATGTGTCATGAATCGCTTCTCTTTTATAATTTCGTTTAGGGCTGATCTTTTGGGCCAATAAATTTTCCCGATATCCTTTTTCAAACCGTAAAAAATCGCCCCCATTTGTTTTGAGTATGTTTCCCAGTAATTGTCCTTATGCCACCAACAGCAAGGGTCTCGGGGAATTTTTTATATTTTCGGAGGTTGGCTTTTTTGGGTTTGTATTCTAAAAGGCTTCTTTTTCTATGCACTTCTTTTTGACCCTTCGGGAACCAGGGTAGTTTGGAAATGGGTTGTATTGAGTAGTTCTCCTCATTCCAAGGCTTCATGGGGGGATATAATATTGGTTTTAATTTTTGCCCGCTGTCTTCTACAGTGTTCTCGTTGTTTTATTACTATCTATTTTAGAGTTAGTTTTTTTGGGACAGATTCTTATTGATGGTTGTTGGAGTAATTCAAACCCTTGGTTTCATTTTGTTCTCTTCCTACTGGTTTTTTCTTCTTGAGATGTTTAATCAAATTTTGCATAAAGTAGGGTGGTCACTACCATGTTTGCAGTTTGAACATCTTCATCAATAATCTGGCTGGCTTTATGTGTCGGTTTGACGTAGCAATCATTGGCGTGTCCCTTGTATTCTGGAAGTTTTTTGATTGTTTTGGGAAAAAAAGTATTAACCCGGGAGCTAAATTTACAAATTAAATTAAAAAGTTAGCCTTTTTCGTTAATCAATCCTGCAAATCTTTTTTTTTATTCGGATAAAAGGTTTCCAATCCGTGCATTGAAACCCCCTGTTTTTTGTTTTTTCAGGGAACCCTCAAACTACCACAAAATTCCCCCAAAAGCTACAGAAAAAACGCAATAGAAAAGAAAACAAGCTTTGAACTGGTATTTTGCGCTGACGGTATTTGTGATCCGATAGCTGAAAAAAAAAGCAATTTTTTTTAACAGGCCCTTTTACCCTTTTGTTTTGTTGACTTTGAAAAGTTTTCGACGGGAAGCCCAGAGGATGTAATTCAAGTATTACACAAAAGACGCCCCGCAGAGGGACATTTTTATTGTTGAAGAAATGGGGTGTCCGTTTTTTTGGGGGTTTTTATTAGAGCCCCCAAATTTTGTTTTTTGACTCTTTTTTTACCCCTTAAAGTTGATTTTTTTCCTTCCCCATTTAAATAACTGTTTTTTATTTTTAAAGTTATTGTTTTTTTCGAAACAAATAAGAAAAAATACCGCTGAAAATATTTTGTGGAAAATTTTCGCCTACAAAAAAGGGCTTTTAATATTTTTTTGATAAAATCAACCCTGTAAAAAATTATTCAAAAAATTAAGCGCGTTGTCGATACGCGATTATTTAACGTAAACCTAGTTTCGATCAATTGATTATAGGTGGGGCAGTTTGAATTTGCTGTAAATGAATTATAAACATTGTTAAAATTTTCGCAAAAAAACTTTTTCAGGGAAAGTTTTTAACAAAAAAACCAAAAGTCATTTTTTTTGAGGGGGAAAATTTTGCATTAGAAATGTCTTTGTCAAATGTGGTTTTTTCTTTTGGGGATAAAAATTAAATGCAAAACGTCAGGAAATCCCATGTTATTTTAAAAAAAGAAAGGGGTTATGATTTAGGCCGGGTTTTAAAACAATTTTTAAAGGGGGGAAAAAAGGGTCTCATATTTTTTTGGTCAAAATCAAAAAATTTGGGGGGTCGAAAAATAAAAAAACCATTTTCGGAAAAACGGGCACCCCAATGTACAGCCATAACACTTTTAAGCCAAAGTTAAAGTCGGACTCTAATGCCCCTCAAAGCTGGGAGTGGCATTCGCCAGGGGGGATGTTTAAGCCCCCCATTCAATATGATCATGGATGAGATGATAAAGGGGGGTAAGATCCATGAAGGGCTAAAATGCACCAACATCAGCTAAACATCATGTGCTTTTTGGGAGATGCTGTACTTATCGCGCACAATGAAGACGACCTGCAACGAATGCTACACGTTTGAACCAACCAAACATTTAACATGAAGATTTTTCATCTAAAACAAAAATGTATGGAAAAGAAAAACCCAAACAAGGGCAAACTAGATTTGGGAAGGCAAAGTCATAGAACGGGTTAAAGTTCACATTTAACCCCCACCACTATTGTTGATTTGTATCACGGTACCCAACAAACAATAAAAGCAAACAAAATTGTGGATGCCGAAAGGACCCATACTACGGAACAACACATATCCAAACAAGTTCGCGGGAAAAATATTAAAGCAGTGATAAGGGAATAAAACACCTCGGGAAAAACGACAGACACCTCAAAAAAACAAGAGTTGATGGAGACATCGGAAATGCGCACGCTAAGAACAATAGAAGGTACAACCTCAGGACAGAATACCGAAGCAGATTAGAGAGAGGTGGAGAAAGGGAAAACAATGAGAGGATACAACACAGAAGGTCAGAATGGAACAATCACATCAGTAGGATGGAAACAAGAATAGTCAGAGTAGCACGCGACAAATCGCCACAAGGGCGCGGTCCTGGGAAGACCTAGGAAAAAAATGGTCGATGTAATACAATGAAGAAAAACAGGCTATTGCCTACATAAAAAAAAGAAAAGAAGAAGAAATCAAATCTATATATATGTTAACATCCGATGTAATAGGTGCCAAAAAAACAAAAGGAACAAAAAAAAGTGTTGTAAAAAAATTATCACATTCAATGACATGAAGATTGTTTCAAATCAAACGTCAAAATATTACAAGTAGTATTCCAAACGGAATTACATAATATTCAACTTCAGAAATCTAAGAAAAGTTTAAGTTTTTAAGATGATGGGGATTTTAGAAGATGGTATTCTAGTCTTTCTTGGGGCATTTTTAAATTTATAAATAATGTAAAACTATAATGTATTTAATAAATAAAATAGAAAAAAAACCCCAATTTTTTATTTGTTACATCAATCCGCATATAATAGTAGGCGCCCTTCCAGCAAAAATTTCGGGTTTTAACCTTTAAAGGGAAAACCTAAAAGTGGGTAATAATATAAATTTTCAGAGCGGGCGGGGGGCGTCGTTGACTCCTCATGAAAAACAACAACCGTTAAAACTACGCACGTTATCAAAATTTAACACTGGGGGGGGCGTTGGCACTTTAAATTAACTAACGCGCCCCAAAAACGCCGCCCCCCCGTCGTATCAACACCCATTCAAATTACAGTTCACCCCAAAGACGCGCTACCAAAATTCAGTTACATTCACCACTTACCGACGCGCTCCCAAAATTTCAGTTAAGTTCACCACTTTACAGACGCGCCCAAAAATTTTTAGCCAATAACCGACTCCCTTTCGACACTCGCCCCCAGGTGGGGCTTTTATGCTGAGGCGGAAATGAGGCCGGGGGCGGGCAAAAACTCAATTTTATCTACTGACGTTTTGAGCTTAAATTCGGGGTTTAACCCTAAAACAAAAATTTAAAAAACAACGAAATCTTTATTAAAAGGTTTTTCCCTTTTAAAAAATTTCCCTCAATTTTTACTGATTTTTAACGATCTAAAATGTTTTTAAAAATTAATTATAGCAAAACGGGACATTTTGAGAAATCGCGTTTTTAAAGCAAAACAGCATAAAAAAGACGAAATTTTTATTGATGGTTTTTAAAAAATTACGTCCATTTAAAAAAATTTTAAGATCTAAATATACTTTTAAAATTATTATTTTGAGAACAGCACGTTTGAGCTTAAAAAGGGTTTTAAGCGAAAAAACAAGATAAAAACGACAAAATTTTTTTTTTATTTTTTTTTTAAATAAAATTCTTATTTTTGAAACGATTTTAACGATCTAAAAAATTTTTAAAAAATTTCTAGTGTTGCAAAACAGAACGTTTTGAGCTTAAAAATTTCGTTTTTAAAGCGTAAACAGAATAAAAAAAAAAATATTTATTAAAGGTTTTAATTAAAAAAACCGTCTATTTGACTGATTTCAACGATCTAAAAAAGTTTTAAAATTATTATTATACCAAAACGGGAATTATTTTTGGAAGCTTAAAAAAAATTTTTTTTGCCCCCCTTTTTTAAACGCCGTTTTTAAAAAAAAGCATTTTAAAAACGA
>NW_027047264.1:0-16145 GCF_025399875.1 Dalotia coriaria
AAACGTGCTGTTTTGCTAAAATAAGCATTTTCAAGCATTTTAGATCGTTGAAATCGTTTAAATAGAAGCAATATTAATAAAAACGATTAATAAAAATTGTCGTTTTTGCTGTTTTACGCGTTAAAACGCAGATTAAAGCTCAAAACGCTGCTGTTTTGCTAAAAAAAGCATTTTAAGCATTTTAGATCGTTGAAATCGTTCAAATAGACGCAATATTAATAAAAACGAATAATAAAAATTCGTCGTTTTATGCTGTTTTACGCGTTAAAACCCAGATTAAAGCTCAAACGTGCTGTTTTGCTAAAATAAGCATTTTCGCCCTTTTAGATCGTTGAAATCGTTCAAATAGAAGCAATATTAATAAAAACAAATAATAAAAAATTCGTCGTTTTATAAGCTGTTTTACGCGTTAAAACGCAGATTAAAAGCCCCAAAACGTGCTGTTTTGCTAAAATAACATTTTCAAGCATTTTTGATCGTTGAAACCCTTCAAATAGACGCAATATTAATAAAAACAAATAAAAAATTTCGTCGTTTTTTTGTTTTTTTACGCGTTAAAACGCAGATTAAAGTTCAAAACGTGATGTTTTTCTAAAATAAGCATTTTCAAGCATTTTAGATCGTTGAAATCGTTCAAATAGAAGCAATATTAATAAAAAAAGAATAATAAAAAAAATCGTCGTTTTTATGCTGTTTTACGCGTTAAAACGCAGATTAAAGCCAAAACGTGCTGTTTTGCTAAAATAAGCATTTTCAAGCATTTTAGATCGTTGGGAAAACGTTCAAATAGACGCAATTTTTAATAAAAACGAATAATAAAAAATTTTGTCGTTTTATGCTTTTTTTACGCGTTAAAACGCAGATTAAAGTTCAAAACGTGCTGTTTTGCTAAAAATAAGCATTTTCAAGCATTTTAGATCGTTGAAATCGTTCAAATAGAAGCAAAAATTAATAAAAAACGAATAATAAAAATTCGTCGTTTTATGCGTTTTACGCGTTAAAACCGCAGATTAAAGCTCAAAACGGCTGTTTTGCTAAAATAAGCATTTTCGCATTTTAGATGGTTGAAATCGTTCAAATAGACGCAAATTAATAAAAAACGAATAATAAAAATTTCGTCGTTTTATGCTGTTTTACGCGTTAAAACGCAGATTAAAAATTCAAAAAGTGCTGTTTTGCTAAAATAAGCATTTTCGCTTTAGATCGTTGAAATCGTTCAAATAGAAGCAATATTAATAAAACGAATAATAAAAATTTTGTCGTTTTATGTTTTTTTACGCGTTAAACGCAGATTAAAGCTCAAAACGTGCTGTTTTGCTAAAATAAGCATTTTCAAGCATTTTAGATCGTTGAAATCGTTCAAATAGACGCAATATTAATAAAAACGAATAATAAAATTTCGTCGTTTTATGCTGTTTTACCTGTTAAACGCAGATTAAAGCTTAAAACGTGCTGTTTTGCTAAAATAAGCATTTTCAAGCATTATAGATCGTTGAAATCGTTTAAATAGAAGCAATATTAAATAAAAACGAATAATAAAAATTCGTCATTTTATGCTGTTTACGCGTTAAAACGCAGATTAAAGTTCAAAACGTGCTGTTTTGCTAAAATAAGCATTTTCAAGCATTTTAGATCGTTGAAATCGCTCAAATAGACGCAATATTAATAAAAACGAATAATAAAAATTTCGTCGTTTTTTTATGCTGTTTTAGGCGTTAAAACGCAGAATAAAGCTCAAAACGTGCTGTTTTGCTAAAATAAGCATTTCAGAAGCATTTTTAGATCGTTGAAATCGTTCAAATATAGACGCAATATTAATAAAAACGAATAATAAAAATTTCGTCGTTTTATGCTGTTGCCGTTAAACGCAGATTAGCTCAAAACGTGCTGTTTCGCTAAATGGCATTTCAGCGCAGATGGTGAAATCGTTCAAATAGAAGCAATATTAATAAAAAACGAATAATAAAATAAGCATTTTCAAGCATTTTAGATCGTTGAAATCGTTTAATAGACAATAAAAATAAAAAAACGAATAATAATAAAAATTTCGTCGTTATTATGCTGTTTTGCGTTAAAACGCAGAATAAGCTCAAAACGATGCTGTTTTTGCCAAAATAAACTGTTTTCAGCATTTTAGATCGTTGAAATCGTTTCAATGACGCAATATTAATAAAAACGAATAATAAAATTTCGTCATTTTTATGCTGTTTTGCACGCGTTAAAACGCGTTAAACTCAAAGCGTGCTGTTTTAGCACAAAATAAGCATTTTCAAAGCGTGCCAGATCGTTGAAGTCGTTCAAATACGAAGCGGCAATACAATAAAAACGAATAATAAAAAAATTCGTCGTTTTTACATGCTGTTTACGCGTTAAAACGCAGATTAAAACAAAGCGTTGCTGTTTTGCTGAAATAAAACGCATTTTTCAAGCATTTTAGATCGTTGGAAATCGTTCCAAATAGACGCAATATTAATAAAAACGAATAATAAAATTTCGTCGTTTTATGCTGTTTTGCCGCGTTAAAACGCAGATTAAAGCTCAAAACGTGCTGTTTTGCTAAAATAAGCATTTTTCAAGCATTTTAGATCATTGAAATCGTTCAAATAGACGCAATAAAAAAAAAAACGAATAATAAAATTTCATCGTTTTTATGCTGTTTTTTCGCGTTAAAACGCAGATTAAAAAAAACGTGCTGTTTTGCTAAAAAAAACATTTTCAAGCATTTTAAATCGTTGAAATCGTTCAAATAGACGCAATAAAAATAAAAAACGAATAATAAAAATTTCGTAGTTTTTATGCTGTTTACGCGATTAAAACGCAGAATAAAACTCAAAACATTAACTGTTTTGCTAAAATAAAGCATTTTCAAGCATTTTAGATCGTTGAAATCGTTTCAAATACACGCAATATTGACAAAGCGGAATAATAAAAATTTCGTCGTTTTTATACTGTTTTTCGCGTTAAAACGCAGATTAAAGCTCAAAACGTGCTGTTTTGCTTTAAAATAAGCATTTTCAAGCATTTTAGATCGTTGAAATCGTTCAAATAGGCCCGCAATATTAGCCAAAAACGAATAATAAAAAATTTCGTCGTTTTTATGCTGTTTTACGCGTTAAAACGCAGAATAAAGCTCAAAACGTGCTGTTTTTGCTAAAATAAGCATTTTCAAGCATTTTTAGATCGTTGAAATCGTTCAAATAGACGCAATATTAATAAAAAACGGAATAATAAAAGAATTTCGTCGTTTTTATGCTGTTTTGCGCCTTAAAACGCAGATTAAAGCTTTCAAACGTGCTGTTTGCTTCAAAATAAACATTTTCAAGCATTTTGAATCGTCGTTGCAATCGTTCAAATGGAACGCAATAAAAATAAAAACGAATAATAAAATTTCGTCGTTTTAATGCTGTTTTACGCGTTAAACGCAGAGATAAACTCAAAACGTGCTGTTTTGCTAAAATAAACATTTTCAAGCATTTTAGATCGTGCCAGAAATCGTTTCAATAGAAGCAATATTAATAAAACGAATAATAAAATTCGTCGTTTTATGCTGTTTTACGCGTTAAAACGCAGATTAACGCTCAAAACGTGCTGTTTTTTAAAAAAAAGCATTTTTTAAGCATTTTAGATCCGAAAAACCCTTCCCGGGGGCGCAATTTAATAAAAACCCAATTAAAAAAAATTTTGTCCCTTTTTTTGCTGTTTTACGCGTTAAAACGCTGATTAAAGCCCCAAAAAGGGTGTTTTGCTTTTAAAAAAAGCATTTTTAAGCATTTTAGATCGTTAAAATCGTTCAAATAGACGCAATATTAATAAAAAAGGGAAAAATAAAAAATTTTGTCCCTTTTTTTTGCTGTTTTACGCGTTAAAACGCGGGGAAAAAAATCAAAACGGGTGTTTTGGGTAAAATAAGCATTTTTGGGATTTTAGATCGTTGAAATCGTTTTAAATAGGGAAAAAATATTTAAAAAAAAACGAATAAAAAAAATTCGTCGTTTTATGCTGTTTTCGCGTTAAAACGCGGGAAAAGCTCAAAACGTGCTGTTTTTAAAATAAAAATTTTTAAGCATTTTAGATCGTTGAAATCGTTCAAAAAAAAACGCAATAAAAAAAAAACGGGAAAAATAACAAATTCTGTTTTATGCTGTTTTTCGCATTAAAAGCAGATTAAAGCTCAAAACGTGCTGTTTTTAAAAAGGGGATTTTTTAAAAAACCCTTTTTGGGTCCTTGGAAAAACGTTTTAAATAGACGCAATATTAATAAAAAAAAAAAAAAGAATAATAAAAAAAATTTTTCGTTTTTTTGCTGTTTTACGCGTTTAAAAAGCGGTTAAAACTCAAAACGTGCTGTTTTGCTAAAATAAAACATTTTCCCAAAACCCTTTTTAGATCGTTTAAATCGTTCCCAAAAGACGCAATATTAATAAAAAAAGAATAATAAAAAAATTTCCGTTTTTTTTGCTGGGGTTTTCGCTTTAAAAAGCAGAAAATAAAACGTGCTGTTTTTTCTAAAAAAAGCATTTTCAGGCATTTTTTGGGTCGTTAAAATCGTTCCCAAAAAGACGCAATATTAATAAAAACGAATAATAAAAAATTCATCCCCTTTTTTTGCTGTTTTTTCGCGTTAAAACGCAGATTAAAGCTCAAAAAAGTGCTGTTTGCTTTTAAAAAAAGCATTTTCAAGCATTTTAAATCCCTTGAAATCCCTTTTAAATAGGCCCCAATATTAATAAAAAAGAATAATAAAAATTTTTTGTTTTTTTATGCTGCTTTACGCGTTAAAACGCAGATTAAAGCTCAAAACGTGCTGTTTTTTCTAAAATAATCATTTTCAAGCATTTTTAGATCGGGGGGGAAAACGTTCAAATGAAACAATATTAATTTTAAAAGAATAATAAAAAAATTTTGTCGTTTTATGCTTTGTTTTACGCATTAAAAAGCGGGTTAAAAAATCAAAACTTCTGTTTTGCTAAAATAAAGCATTTTCAAAACATTTTTTGATCGTTGGGAAAACGTTCAAATAGACGCAATAATTAAAAAAACGAATAATAAAAATTTCGTCGTTTTTTTTGCTGTTTTCCCGTTAAAACGCTGGGGGTTAAAACTCAAAACGTGCTGTTTTGCTAAAAAAGCATTTTTTAAGCATTTTAGATCTTTTTAAATCGTTCAAATAGACCCAATATTAATAAAAAAAGAATAATAAAAAATTTTGTGTTTTTTTGCTTTTTTTTCGCGTTAAAACGCAGAATAAAAACTGAAAACGTGCTGTTTTGCTAAAATGGGATTTTCAAAACATTTTTGATCGTTGAAATCGTTCAAATAGACGCAATATTAATAAAAACGAATAATAAAAAATTTTGTCGTTTTTTTGCTGTTTTTTCGCGTTAAAACCGGAAAAAAACTCAAACGTGCTGTTTTTTCTAAAAAAAAGCATTTTCCAAACATTTTAGATCGTTTGGGGGAAAAAATTTTTAAATGGGGCAAAAAATTAATAAAAAAAGGAATAATAAAAAAATTTCCCTCGTTTTTTTGCTGTTTTACGCGCGTTAAAAAAGCAGATTAAAACTCAAAACTTTTTTTGCTAAAAAAGGGGGTTTTTAAGCATTTTTTTGATCCCTTGGAATCGATCAAATTAGACGCAATAAAAAAAAAAAACGAATAAAAAAAATTTCGTCGTTTTTTTTGCTGTTTTGCGTTAAAACCCCAGATTAAAAAAACAAAACGTGCTGTTTTTCTAAAATAAGCATTTTTTAAGCTTTTGATCGTTGAAATGTTTCCTAGAAACCCAAAATTAATAAAAACGAATAATAAAAATTCTTTGTTTTTTATTTTGTTTTACAGGGTTTAAAAAGCGGGTTAAAGCTCCCAAAAAGTGCTGTTTTTTCCAAAAAAAAGCATTTTTAAGCATTTTTTTGATCGTTGAAATCGTTTTAAAAAAGACGCAATATTAATAAAAAAAGAAAAATAAATATTTCGTCGTTTTTATGCTGTTTTTCCGGGTTAAAACGCAGATTTAAAACGTAGTGTTTTTGCCTTTTAAAAAAAGCATTTTCAAACATTTTTTGATCGTTGAAATCCCTTCAAATAGACCCAATTTAAAAAAAAACAATAATAAAAAAATTTTGTCGTTTTTAAAGCTGTTTTTCGCGTTAAAACCCGGGAAAAAAAGCTCAAAACGTGCTGTTTTTCAAAATAAGCATTTTCAAGCATTTTTTTGATCGTTGAAATCGTTCAAATAGACGCAATTTAATAAAAAAAGAAAATAAAAAATTTTTCGTTTTTTATCTGTTTTAAAGCGTTAAAAAGCAGATTAAAACTCAAAACTGCTGTTTTGCTAAAATAAGCATTTTCAAAAAGGGTTGGTTTGGAAGGGAAAATTTTTTCCAAAAAAAAAAAATTTCGTCGTTTTTTTTGCTGTTTTACGCGTTAAAACGCAGAATAAAGCTCAAAAAGGGGCTGTTTTTTTAAAATAAACATTTTTTAAGCATTTTTAGATCGTTGAAATCGTTTTTAAATAGAAACAATATTAATAAAAACGAATAATAAAAAATTCGTCGTTTTTTTTGCTGTTTTACGCGTTAAAACGCAGATTAACGCTCAAAAACGTGCTGTTTTTTCTAAAATAAACATTTTCAAACATTTTAGATCGTTAAAAACGTTCAAATAGACGCAATAAAAAAAAAAACGAATAATAAAACCCCTCGTTTTTTGCTGTTTTACGCGTTAAAACGCAGATTAAAGCTTTTAAAACGTGCTGTTTTTTCTAAAATAAACATTTTTAAGCATTTTAAATGGGTTAAATCCCTTCAAATAGACGCAATATTAATTTAAAAAAAATAATAAAAAATTTTGTCGTTTTTTGTTAAGCTTTTAAAGCGTTTAAAAAGCAAAATTAAAGCTCAAAACTTTCTGTTTGCAAAATAATCATTTTCAAAGGGATTTTTTGATCCCTTGAAATCGTTCAAATAAAACAAATTTAAAAAAAACGGGAAAAATAAAAAATTTGTCGTTTTTTTGCTGTTTTTTACCCCATTAAAACGCAGATTAAAAAATCAAAACGTGCTGTTTTTTTCTAAAATAAAGCTTTTTAAACATTTTTGATCCCTTGAAATCGTTCAAATAGACGCAATATTGTTAAAAAAAAGAATAATAAAAAATTTTGTGTTTTATGCTGTTTTTCCCGTTAAAAAATGATTAAAACTCAAAACGATGTTTTTCAAAATAAAAACATTTTCAAGCATTTTTTGATCGTTGAAATCGTTTAAATAGACGCAATATTAATAAAAAGGAAAAATAAAAATTTCGTCGTTTTTTGCCGGCCCGTTAAAAAGCAGAATAAAATAAAACGTGCTTTTTTTTGCTTTTAAAAAAGCATTTTCCGGGGATTTTAGATCGTTGAAATCGTTCCCAAAAAGGGGCGCAATTTTAAAAAAAATAATAAAAAAATTTCGTCGTTTTTATGCTGTTTTCGCCCTTAAAACGCAGAATAAACTCAAAACGTGCTGTTTTGCTAAAAAAAACATTTTCAAAACATTTTTAAATCCCTTGGGAAAACGTTTAAATAGGCCCCAATATTAATAAAAAACAATAATAAAAATTTCGTCCGTTTTTTTTGCTTTACGCGTTAAAAGCGCGATTAAAACTCAAAACGTGCTGTTTTTCCAAAAAAAATCATTTTTTAAACATTTTAAAATCGTTGAAATCGTTCAAATGAAATAATAAAACGGGAAAAAAAAATTCGTCGTTTTATGCTGTTTTAAATTAAAAAACCCGATTAAAGGGCCCCCAAAACGTGCTGTTTTGCTAAAATAAGCTTTTCCAAATAAAGATCGTTGGGGAAAACGTTCAAATAGACGCAATATTAATAAAAAAAGAATAAAAAAATGTTTGTTTTTTTGCTGTTTGCGTTAAAACGCTGATTAAAAATCAAAACGTGCTGTTTTTTCTAAAAAAAAGCATTTTCAAGCATTTTGGTCGGAAATCGTTTTAAATAGACGCAATATTAATAAAAAAGAATAATAAAAAAAATTTTGTCTTTTTTTTGCTGTTTTTCGCGTTAAAACGCAGAATAAAGCCAAAACCCCTGTTTTGCTAAAATAAAAGCATTTTTTAAACATTTTTTGATCGTTGAAATCGTTCAAATAGAAGCAATATTAATAAAAAAGATTAATAAAAAATTCGTCGTTTTTTTGCTGTTTTGCATTAAAACGCCCGAAATTAAAAAACTCAAAACGTGCTGTTTTTCTAAAATAAAACAAATTTTTAAACCTTTTTCGTTTTAAATCGTTTTAAATGGGCCTATTTAAAAAAAAAAGAAAAATAAAAAAATTTTGTCCCTTTTTTTTGCTGTTTGCGTTTAAAACCTTTTATTAAAACTCAAAACGGTGTTTTTTTTAAAAAAAAGCATTTTCAAGCTTTTTAAAATCGTTGAAATCGTTCCCAAAAAGGGCAAAAATTAATAAAAAAAGAATAAAAAAACGTGTTTTTTAACGTTTTACGCGTTAAAACGCGGGTAAAACTCAAAACGTGCTGTTTTGCCAAAAAAAATTTTTAGGCTTTTAATCGTTGAAATCGTTCAAATGACGCAATATTAATAAAAACGAATAATAAAAATTTCCCTCGTTTTTTTGCTGTTTTACGCGTTAAAACCCGAATAAAGCCAAAAAGTGCTGTTTTCAAAATGGGATTTTCAAAAAATTTAAATCGGGTTGGGGAAAACGTTCAAATAGACGCAATATTTTAAAAAAAACGAAAAAAAAATTTCGTCCCTTTTTTTGCTGCTTTTACGCGTTAAAACGCAGATTAAAGCTCAAAACGTGCTGTTTTGCTAAAATAAATCATTTTAAATTTTAGATCGTTGAAATCGTTCAAATAGAAGCAATATTAATAAAAACGAATAATAAAAATTGTGTTTTTTTGCTGTTTTACCCTTAAAACGCAGATTAAAACTCAAAAAAGTGCTGTTTTGCTTTAAGGGGAAATTTTTAAACAAATTTTTGATCGTTGGGAAAACGTTTTAAATAGGCCCCAAAAATTAATAAAAACGAATAATAAAAAAATTTGTGTTTTGTATGCTGTTTTGCGTTAAACGCGATTAAAAACTCAAAACGTGCTGTTTTTTCTAAAATAAGCATTTTCAAAACATTTTTTGATCGTTGAAATCGTTCAAATAGGCCCCCAATATTAATAAAAAAGAATAATAAAAAAATTTTGTCGTTTTTTTGCTGTTTTACGCGTTAAAACGCAGAATAAAACTCCGCGCTGTTTTGCTAAAATAAGCATTTTCAAGCATTTTTTGATCGTTTTAAATCGTTTCCCAAAAAGAAGCAATATTTAAAAAAACGATTAATAAAAAATTTGTCGTTTTTATGCTGTTTTTCGCGTTAAAACGCGATTAAAATCAAAACGTGCTTTTTTTTGGGTAAAATAAGCATTTTTAAGCATTTTTTTGATCGTTGAAATCGTTCAAATGAAAGAAAAATAAAAAACGAAAAAAAAAAATTTCGTCGTTTTTTTGCTGTTTTACGCTTAAAAAGCAGATTAAAACCAAAAAGGGGCTGTTTTTTCTTCCTAAAAAATTTTTAAGCTTTTTGATCTTGGGAAAAAGTTCAAAAAAGAAACAAAATTAATAAAAAAAGAATTAAAAAAAATTTTGTTTTATGCTGTTTTCCCGGGTTTAAAAAGCAGATTAAACTCAAAACGTGCTGTTTTGCTAAAATAAGCATTCTCAAGCATTTTTGATCGTTGAAATCGTTCCCAAAAAGACGCAATATTAATAAAAAAGAATAATAAAAAATTTTGTCGTTTTTTTGCTGTTTTACGCGTTAAAAAGCTGATTAAAGCTCAAAACGTGCTGTTTTTGCAAAATAAGCATTTTCAAGCATTTTAGATCGTTGAAATCGCTCAAAAAGACGCAATAATTTTAAAAACGAAATTAAAAAATTTTGTCGTTTTTATGCTTTTTTTACGCGTTAAAACGCAGAATACGGGTCAAAACTTTCCCTTTTTTTAAAAAAAAGCATTTTCAAAGGGAAAATCGTTGAAATCGTTAAATGGGCAAAAAATAAAAACGAATAAAAAAATTCGTCGTTTTTTTCTGTTTTACGCGTTTTAAAAAGCAGATTAAAAACTCAAAACGGGGTTTTTTTTTGCTAAAATAAAACATTTTCAAAACATTTTTTGATCGTTTGAAATCGTTCCAAAAAAGACCAAAAAATAATAAAAAAGAATAATAAAAAATTTTGTCGTTTTTTTTGCTGTTTTTCGCGGGTTGGAAAAGGTTGGGTCCGTGCTGTTTTTTCTAAATAAGCATTTTTTAAGCATTTTAATCGTTGAAATCGTTTCCCCCGGAAAAAATATTAATAAAAACGAATAATAAAAAAAATTTGTCGTTTTTTTTGCTGTTTTTCGAGCTAAAACGCAGATTAAAACTCAAAACGTGCTGTTTTTTCTAAAATAAGCATTTTCCAAGCATTTTAAGATCGTTGAAATCCCTTCAAATAGACGCAATAAAAATAAAAACGTTAAAACTCGTTTTTTTTGCTGTTTTACGCGTTAAAACGCAGAATAAAGCTCAAAACGTGCTGTTTTGCTTTTAAAAAAAAGCGTTTTCAAGCATTTTTTGATCGTTGAAAACGTTCAAAAAAGACGCAATATTAATAAAAACGGAAAAATAAATATTTCCTTTGGGCTGCGGTTAAAAAGCAGATTAAACTCAAAACGTGCTGTTTTGCCAAAAAAAAGCATTTTCAAGCATTTTAGATCGTTGAAATCGTTCAAATAGACGCAATATTAATAAAAACGAATAATAAAAATTTCGTCGTTTTATGCTGTTTTACGCGTTAAAACGCAGATTAAAGCTCAAAACGTGCTGTTTTGCTAAAATAAACATTTTCAAGCATTTTAAATCGTTGAAATCGTTCCAAATAAAGCAATATTAATAAAAACGAATAATAAAAATTCGTCGTTTTTATGCTGTTTTACGCTTAAACGCAGATTAAAGCTCAAAACGTGCTGTTTTGCTAAAATAAGCATTTTCAAGCATTTTAGATCGTTGAAATCGATCAAATAGACGCAATAAAATAAAAACGAATAATAAAAATTTCGTCGTTTTTATGCTGTTTTACGCGTTAAAACGCAGATTAAAGCTCAAAACATGCTGTTTGCTAAAATAAGCATTTCAAGCATTTTAGATCGTTGGGAAATCGTTCAAATAGACGCAATATTAATAAAAACGAATAATAAAAATTCGTCGTTTTTATGAAGTTTTACGCGTTAAAACGCAGATTAAAGCTCAAACGTGCTGTTTTGCTAAAATAAGCATTTTCAAGCATTTTAGATCGTTGAAATCGTTCCAATAGAAGCAATATTAATAAAAACGAATAATAAAAATTCGTCGTTTTTATGCTGTTTTACGCGTTAAACGCGATTAAAAGCTCAAAACGTGCTGTTTTGCTAAAATAAAGCATTTTCAAGCATTTAAACCGTTGAAATCGTTCAAATAGACGCAATATTAATAAAAACGAATAATAAAAATTTCGTCGTTTTTATGCGTTTTACGCGTTAAAACGCAGATTAAAGCTCAAAACGTGCTGTTTTGCTAAAATAATCATTTTCAAGCATTTTAGATCGTTGAAATCGTTCAAATAGAAGCAATATTAGCTAAAAACGAATAATAAAAATTCGTCGTTTTTTATGCTGTTTTACGCATTAAAACGCAGATTAAAAGCTCAAAATGTGCTGTTTTGCTAAAATAAGCATTTTCAAGCATTTTAGATCGTTGAAATCGTTCAAATAGACGCAATAATTAATAAAAACGAATAATAAAAATTTCGTCGTTTTTATGCTGTTTTACGCGTTAAAACGCTGATTAAAACTCAAAACGTGCTGTTTTGCTAAAATAAGCATTTTCAAGCATTTTTAGATCGTTGAAATCGTTCAAATAGACGCAATATTAATAAAAACGAATAATAAAAATTTCGTCGTTTTATGCTGTTTTACGCGTTAAAACGCTGATTAAAAGCTCAAAACGTGCTGTTTTGCTAAAATAAGCATTTTCAAGCATTTTAGATCGTTGAAATCACGTTCAAATAGACGCAATATTAATAAAAACGAATAATAAAAATTTCGTCGTTTTATGCTGTTTTACGCGTTAAAACGCAGAATAAAGCTCAAAACGTGCTGTTTTTGCTAAAATAAGCATTTTCAAGCATTTTAGATTGTTGAAATCGTTCAAATAGAAGCAATTAATAAAAACGATTAATAAAAATTCGTCGTTTTATGCCCCCGTTAAAACGCAGAATAAAGCTCAAAACGTGCTGTTTTTTCTAAAATAAGCAATTTTTTAAGCCCTTTTAGATCGTTGAAATCGTTCAAATAAAGCAAATTTAAAAAAAACGATTAATAAAAATTCGTCATGCTGTTTTACGCGTTAAAACGCAGATTAAAGCTCCCCAAAAAGTGCTGTTTTGGGTAAAATAAGCATTTTTTGGGATTTTTAGATCGTTGGGAAAACGTTCAAAAAAAGACGCAATATTAATAAAAAAAGAATAATAAAAAAATTTGGGCGTTTTTTTGCTGTTTTACGCGTTAAACCAGATTAAACCCAAAAAGTCTGTTTTTCATTTTCAAGCATTTTTTGATCGTTGAAATCCCTTCAAATAGAAGCAATATTTAAAAAAAACAAATAATAAAAATTCGTCGTTTTTTATGCTGTTTTACGCGTTAAACGCAGATTAAACTCAAAACGTCTGTTTTGCTAAAAAAAACAAGCATTTTTTAAAACGTTGAAATCGTTCAAATAGACGCAATATTAATAAAAAAAAAGATAATAAAAAATTTTGTCCCTTTTTTTTGCTGTTTTTTCGCGTTCCCCAGATTAAAGTTCAAAAAAAATGCTGTTTTTCTAAAATAAGCCAAACATTTTAGATCGTTGAAAAACGTTCCAAATAGAAGCAATATTAATAAAAACGAATAATAAAAAAATTTGTCCCTTTTTTTTGCTTTTTTCCGTTAAAAAAAGCAGATTAAAGCTCAAAACGTGCTGTTTTTTCTAAAATAAACATTTTCAAGCATTTTTTGATCGTTGAAATCGTTTTAAATAGACGCAATATTAATAAAAACGAAAAATAAAAATTTCGTCGTTTTTTTGCTGTTTTACGCGTTAAAACGCAGATTAAAGTTCAAAAAAGTTCTGTTTTTTCTAAAATAAAAACATTTTCAAGCATTTTAAAATCGTTTTAAAACGTTTTTAAATGGGAATATTAATAAAAAAAGAATAATAAAAAATTTGTCGTTTTTTTGCTTTTTTTTACGCGTTAAAACGCAGATTAAACTCAAAACGTGCTGTTTTTAAAATAAGCATTTTCAAGCATTTTAGATCGTTGAAAAACGTTCCCAAAAAGACGCAATATTAATAAAAAAAAGGGAAAAAAAAAATTTCGTCGTTTTTTTGCTTTTTTACGCTTAAAAAAGCAGATTAAAGTTCAAAACGTGCTGTTTTTCTAAAATAAAAATTTTAAGCATTTTTAAAATCGTTGAAATCGTTCCCAAAAAGAAGCAATATTAATAAAAACGAAAAAAAAAATTCGTCGTTTTTTTTGCTGTTTTTTCGCGATAAAACGCAGATTAAAACTCAAAACGTGCTGTTTTGCTAAAATAAGCATTTTTAAGCATTTTAAAATCGTTGAAATCGTTCAAATAGACGCAATATTAATAAAAACGAATAATAAAAAAATTTTGTCGTTTTTTTGCTGTTTTTACGCGTTAAAACGCTTTTATTAAAGCTCAAAACGTGCTGTTTTTTCTAAAATAAGCATTTTAAAGCATTTTTGATCGTTGAAATCGTTCAAATAGACGCAAATATTAATAAAAAAGAATAATAAAAAATTTGTCGTTTTTTTGCTTTTTTTATGCGTTAAAACGCAGATTAAAGCTCAAAAAGTGCTGTTTTTCAAATAAGCATTTTTGGGATTTTAGATCGTTGAAATCGTTCAAATAAAACCCAAAATTAATAAAAAAAGAATAAAAAATTTCGTCCGCCCACTTTTTTCGCCCCTTAAAACGCAGATTAAAACTCAAAAAAGTGCTGTTTTTCTAAAATAAGCATTTTCAAGCATTTTTGATCGTTGAAATTGTTTAAATAAAAAAATATTAATAAAAACGAATAATAAAAAAACGTCATTTTATGCTGTTTTACGCGTTAAAACGCAGATTAAACTCAAAACGTGCTGTTTTTAAAATGCATTTTCAAAGCATTTTGAAACGTTTTCGTTCAAATAGACGCAATATTAATTTAAAAAAAATAATAAAAAATTTTGTCGTTTTTTTTCCCGTTTGCGTTAAAACGCAGATTAAAACTCAAAACGTGCTGTTTTTTCTAAAATAAGCATTTTTAAAAACTTTTAGATCGTTGAAATCGTTTTTAAAAAAACAATATTTAAAAAACGAATAAAAAAATTCGTCATTTTATGCTGTTTACGCGTTAAAAAGCAGATTAAAGTTCAAAACGTCTGTTTGTAAAATAAACATTTTCAAGCATTTTTAGATCGTTAAAACGCCCCAAATAAAACGCAATATTAATAAAAAAAATAATAAAATTTCGTCGTTTTATGCTGTTTTTTCCCCGTTAAAAGCGTTAAAAACTCAAAACGTGCTGTTTTGCTAAAATAAGCATTTTCAAGCATTTTAGATCGTTGAAATCGTTCAAATAAAACAATATTAATAAAAACGAATAATAAAAAATTTTGTCCTTTTATGCTGTTTTTTCGCCCATTAAAAAGCAGATTAAAACTCAAAACGTGCTGTTTTGCCAAAAAAAAGCATTTTCAAGCATTTTAGATCGTTGAAATCGTTTAAATAAAAAAATATTAATAAAACGAATAATAAAAAATCGTCCCTTTTTTTGCTGTTTACGCGTTAAAACGCGAAATTTAAACTCAAAAAAATTTTTGTTTTTGCTAAAATAAGCATTTTCAAGCATTTTGGTTTGAAATCGTTCAAAAAACGCAATATTAATAAAAAAGAATAATAAAAATTTTGTCGTTTTTTTGCTGTTTTACGCGTTAAAACGCAGATTAAAGCTCAAAACGTGCTGTTTTGCTAAAATAAGCCCTTTTCAAGCATTTTAGATCGGTTTAAATCGTTTTAAAAAGAAGCAATATTAATAAAAACGAATAATAAAAATTCGTCTTTTTTTTGCTGTTTACCGGGTTAAAAAAGCAAAAATTTAAAATTCCAAAACGTGCTGTTTTGCTTTAAAATTTTAAACATTTTAGATCGTTGAAATCGTTTAAAAAAGGCGCAATTAAAAAAAAACAATAATAAAAAATTTTGTCGTTTTTCTTTTACGCGTTAAAAGCAGAATAAAGCTCAAAACGTGCTGTTTTGCTAAAATAAATTTTTAAGCATTTTTTTAAAACGTTGAAATCGTTCAAATAAAAAGCAATATTAATAAAAAAAAATAATAAAAAAAATTTCCCTCCCTTTTTTTTTGCTGTTTTACGCGTTAAAACGCAGATTAAAACTCAAAACGGTTTTTTTGCTAAAATAAGCATTTTCAAGCATTTTTTGATCGTTGAAATCGTTCAAATAGACGCAATAAAAATAAAAAAAATAATAAAAAAAAACGTCGTTTTTTTGTTTTTCCCCGTTAAAACGCAGATTAAAGCTCAAAAAGTGCTTTTTGCAAAATAAGCATTTTCAAGCATTTTTTGATCGTTGAAATCGTTCCAAAAAGAAGCAATATTTAAAAAAAGAATTAAATAAAAAATTTTGTCGTTTTTTTTTGTGTTTTACGGTTAAAACGCAAATTAAAACTCAAAAAGTGCTGTTTTGCTAAAATAAGCATTTTTTTAGATCGTTGAAATCGTTCAAATAGAAGCAATAAAATAAAAAACGAATAATAAAAATTTTGTCGTTTTATCTTTTAAAAGCGTTAAAAGCGAAAAATTTTAAACCCAAAAAATTCTTTTTTCTAAAATAAGCATTTTTTAAGCATTTTAGATCGTTGAAATCCCTTCAAATAGACCCAATATTAAAAAACGGGAAAAATAAAATTTCGTCCCTTTTATTCGAAAAGCGTTAAAAGCAGAATTAAAAACTCAAAAAGTGCTGTTTTCTTTAAAACATTTTTTAAGCATTTTAGATCG
>NW_027047265.1:0-16129 GCF_025399875.1 Dalotia coriaria
GCAAAAAAATTTAAAGCTCAAAAAGTGCTGTTTTGCTAAAATAAGCATTTTCAAGCATTTTAGATCGTGAAATGTTCAAAAAGAAGAATATTTAAAAAACGAAAAAAAAATTCGTCGTTTTATGTGTTTACGCGTTAAAAAGCAGATTAAAAACTCAAAAAGTGCTGTTTTTGCTAAAATAAGCATTTTCGCATTTTTAACGTTGAACCCTTCAAAAGACGAAATTAAAAAAAACAAAAAAAAAATTCGTCGTTTTTGTTTTACGCGTTAAAAACCCGATTAAAGCCAAAACGTGCGTTTTCAAAAAAAGCTTTTTTGCATTTTAGATCGGAAATGTTCAAATGAAGCAAATTAATAAAAACGAATAATAAAAATCGACGTTTTTTTGCTGTTTTACCCTTAAAAAGCAGAAAAGCTCAAAAAAGTGCGTTTTGCTAAAATAAGCATTTTCAAAATTTTAGATCGGAAATCGTTCAAAAGACGCAATATTAAAAAAACGTAATGTACCCCCCCGTTTTTTGTGTTTTACGCGTTTAAAGCTGATTAAAAACTCAAACGGGTTTGTTAAAAAAACATTTTTGGGGATTTTTATGTGAAATCGGTCAAATAGACGCAATATTAATAAAAATTCGTCGTTTTAGCTGTTTTACGCGTTAAAACGCAGATTAAAAACTCAAACGGGTGTTTTGCTAAAAAGCATTTTCGCATTTTGATCGTTGAAATCGTTCAAATAGACGCAATATTAATAAAAACGAATAATAAAATTTCGTCGTTTTGCTGTTTTACGCGTTAAAACGCAGATTAAAAGCTCAAATGTGCTGTTTTGCCAAAATAAGCATTTTCAAGCATTTCAGATCGTTGAACCGTTTAAATAGGCTGTAATATTAATAAAAACGAATAATAAAAAATTCGTCGTTTTATGCCGTTTTACGCGTTTTCAAAAATCGCAGATTAAAAGCTCAAAACGTGCTGTTTTGCTAAAATAAGCATTTTCAAGCATTTTGTGATCGTTAAAATCGTTCAAATAGAAGCAAATATTAATAAAAAACGAATAATGTAACGACGTTTTTATGCTGTTTACGCGTTAAAACGCAGATTAAAAGCTCAAACGCTGTTTTGCTAAATAAGCATTTCAAGCATTTTAGATCGCTGAAATCGTTCCGCCAGACGCAATGCTAATAAAACGAATAATAAAAATTTCGTCGTTTTATGCTGTTTCTTACGCGTTGCTAAAAACGCTGGATTAAAGCTCAAAACGTGATGTTTTGTTAAAATAAGCATTTTCAAGCATTTATATCGCTTGAAATCGGTCAACAGACGCAATATTAATAAAAAATTCGTCGTTTTTATGCTGTTTACGCGATAAAACGCGGTGATTAAAGCTCAAAACGCTGTTTTGCTGTAAATAAGCATTTTCGGGCATTTTAGATCGTTGAAATCGTTCAAATAGACGCAATATTAATAAAACGAATAATAAAAATTCTGCCGTTTTATGCGCTGTTTTACGCGTTAAAAAACGCAGATTAAAAGCTCAAACGCGCTGTTTTGCTAAAATAAAGCATTTTCAAGCATTTAGATCGTTGAAATCGTTTAAATAGAAGCAATATTAATAAAAACGAATAATAAAAATTTCGTCGTTTTATGCTGTTTTACGCGTTAAAAACGCAGATTAAAAGCTCAAAACGTGCTGTTTTGCTGTACTAAGCATTTTCAAGCATTTTAGATCGTTGAAATCGTTCAAATAGACGCAATATTAATAAAAAAACGAATAATAAAAATTTCGTCGTTTTATATGCTGTTTTACGCGCTAAAACGCAGAATAAAGTCAAAACGTGTTGTTTTGCTAAAATAAGCATTTTCAAGCATTTTAGATTGCCGGTAAAAACCGTTCAAATAGACGCACATTAATAAAGTAATCTGTCGTTTTATGTTTTTGGGCGCGTTAAAACGCAGATTAAAGCTCAAAACGTGCTGTTTTGTTAAAAAATAAGCATTTTCAAGCATTTTAGATCGTTGAAATCGTTCAAATAGACGCAAATATTAATAAAAAACGAATAATAAAAATTTCTGTCGTTTTATGTTGTTTTACGTGTTAAAACGCGGGTGATTAAAAGTCAAAACGTGCTGTTTTGCTAAAATAAGCATTTTCTCAAGCATTTTAGATCGTTGAAATCGTTTAAATAGAAGCTACTATTAATAAAAACGAATAATAAAATTTTGTCGTTTTATGTTGTTTTACGTTAAAACGGGTAGATTAAAGCTCAAACGTGCTGTTTTGCTAAAATAAGCATTTTCAAGCATTTTATTCGTTGAAAACCGTGTTCAAAATAGACGCAATATTAATAAAAACCTAAATAATAAAATTTGCCGTTTTATGTTGTTTAAAACGCAGAATAAAGCTCAAACGTGCTGTTTTGCTAAAAATAAGTATTTTCAAGCATTTTAGATTGTTGAAATCGTTCAAATAGAAGCAAATATTAATAAAAAACGAATAATAAAAATTCGTCGTTTTATGCTGTTTTACGCGTTAAAACGCAGATTAAAGCCTTCCTCAAAACGTGCTGTTTTGCTAAAATAAGCATTTTCAAGCATTTTAGATCGCTGATATCGTTCAAATAGCAAATATTAATAAAAAACGAATAATAAAATTTCGTCATTTTATGCTGTTCGCGTTAAAAACGCAGATTAAAAGCTCAAAACGCGCTGTTTTGCTAAAATAAGTATTTCAAGCATTTAGACGCTTGAAATCGTTCAAATAGACGCACATTAATAAAAACGAATAATAAAAATTTCCCCGTCGTTTTTATGCTGTTTTACCGCGTTAAAACGCAGAATAAAAGCCCAAAAACGCCGTTTACGCAAAATGTGCTACTTTTCAAGCATTTAGATCGTTGAAATCGTTCAAATAGACGCAATATTAATAAAAACGGCAATAATAAAAATTTCGTCGTTTTATGTTGTTTTACGCGTTAAAACGCTGATTAAAAGCTCAAAACGTGATGTTTTGCCAAAATAAGCATTTTCAAGCATTTTATATCCTGAAATCGTTCAAATAGACGCAATATTAATAAAAACGAATAATAAAAATTTCCGTCGTTTTTATGCTGTTTTACGCGTTAAAACGCAGAATAAAAGCTCAAAACGTGCTGTTTTGCTAAAATAAGCATTTTCAAGCATTTTAGATTGTTGAAATCGTTCAAATAGAAGCAATATTAATAAAACAAAATAAAAAATTCGTCGTTTTTTGCTGTTTTACGCGTTAAACGCGTTAAATAAAAGTGCTGTTTTGCTAAAAATAACATTTTCAAGCATTTTAGATCGTTGAAATCGTTCAAATAGACGCAATAAATAAAACGAATAATAAAAAATTCGTCGTTTTTTTTTTTACGCGTTAAAAACGCAGATTAAAACTCAAAATCTGTTTTGCTAAAATAAGCATTTTTCAAGCATTTTGGTCGTGAAATCGTTCAAATAAACAATATAATAAAAAACGAATAATAAAAATTTCGTCAGTTTTTATGCTGTTTTAAGCGTTAAAACGCAGATTAAAACTCAAAACGTGCTGTTTTGCTAAAATAAGCATTTTCAAGCATTTTTTGATCGTTGAAATCGTTCAAATAGACGCAATATTAATAAAAACGAATAATAAAAATTTCGTCGTTTTATGCTGTTTTCGCGTTAAAACGCGTTAAACTCAAACGTGTGTTTTGTTAAAATAACATTTTCAAGCATTTTTTTATCGTTGAAATCGGTCAAATAGAGGGAATATTAATAAAAAATTCGTCGTTTTATGCTGTTTTACGCGTTAAAACGCAGATTAAAACTCAAAACGTCTGTTTTGCTAAAATAAGCATTTTCAAGCATTTTAGATCGTTGAAATCGTTCAAATAGACGCAATATTAATAAAACGAATAAAAAAAATTTCGTCGTTTTATGCTGTTTACGCGTTAAAACGCAGTTAAAGCTCAAAACTTTTTTTTGCTAAAATAAGCTTTTCCAAAAAACCTTTAGATCGTTGAAATCGTTTTAAATAAGCAATATTAATAAAACGAATAATAAAAAATTTCGTCGTTTTTATGCTGTTTTACGCGTTAAAACGCAGATTAAAACTCAAAACGTGCTGTTTTGCTAAAATAAGCATTTTCAAGCATTTTAGATCGTTGAAATCGTTCAAATGAAGCAATATTAATAAAAACGAATAATAAAAAATTCGTCGTTTTATGCTGTTTTACGCGTTAAACGCAGATTAATGCTCAAAACGTGCTGTTTTGCTAAAATAAGCATTTTCAAGCATTTTAGATCGTTGAAATCGTTCAAATAGACGCAATATTAATAAAAACGAATAATAAAAATTCGTCGTTTTATGCTGTTTTACGCGTTAAAACGCAGATTAAAAGCTCAAACGTGCTGTTTTGCTAAAATAAGCATTTTCAAGCATTTTTAGATCGTTGAAATCGTTCAAATAGAAGCAATATGAATAAAACGAATAATAAAAATTTCGTGTTTTATGCTGTTTTAGGCGTTAAAACGCAGATTAAAGCTCAAAACGTGCTGTTTTGCTAAAATAAGCATTTTAGATCGTTGAAATCGTTTAAATAGAAGCAATATTAATAAAAACGAATAATAAAAATTCGTCGTTTTATGCTGTTTTACGCGTTAAAACGCAGATTAAAGCTCAAAACGTGCTGTTTTGCTAAAATAAGCATTTTCAAGCATTTTAGATCGTTGAAATCGTTCAAATAGACGCAATATTAATAAAAACGAATAATAAAATTCGTCGTTTTTATGCTGTTTTACGTTAAAACGCAGATTAAAAGCTCAAAACATGCTGTTTTGCTAAAATAAGCATTTTCAAGCATTTTAGATCGTTGAAATCGTTCAAAAGACGCAAAATTAATAAAAAACGAATAATAAGAATTTGTCGTTTTATGTTGTTTACGCGTTAAAACGCTGATTAAGCTCAAAACGTGATGTTTTGTTAAAATAAAACATTTTCAAGATTTTATATCGTTTAAATCGGTCAAATAGCGCAATATTAATAAAATTCGTCGTTTTATGCTGTTTACGCGTTAAAACGCAGATTAAACCAAACGTGCTGTTTTGCTTAAATAAGTTTTAGCTGTTTTACGCGTTAAAACGCAGATTAAAACTCAAAAAGTGCTGTTTTGCTAAAATAAAACATTTTCAAAACATTTTTAGATCGTTGAAATCTTCAAAAGACGCAATATTAATAAAAAAAGAATAAAAAAATTCGTCGTTTTATGTTGTTTTACGCGTTAAACGCAGATTAAAAGCTCAAAACGTGCTGTTTTTCTAAAATAAGCATTTTCAAGCATTTAGATCGTTGATATCGTTCAAATAGACGCAATATTAAAAAAACGAATAATAAAAATTTCGTCATTTTTTTGCTGTTTTACGCGTTAAAACGCAGATTAAAAACTCAAAACGTGCGTTTTGCCTAAAATAAGCATTTTCCCGCATTTTAGATCGTTGAAATCGTTCAAATAGACGCAATATTAATAAAAACGAATAATAAAAATTTCGTCGTTTTTATGTGTTTTACGCGTTAAAACGCGAATAAAGCTCAAAACGTGCTGTTTTGCCAAAAAAAAGCATTTTCAAGCATTTTAGTTCGTTGAAATCGTTCAAAAAGACCAATATTAATAAAGAACGAATAATAAAAATTCGTCGTTTTATGCTGTTTCACGCGTTAAACGCAGATGAAGCTCAAAAAGTGCTGTTTTGCTCAAATAAGCATTTTCAAGCATTTTAGATCTTGAAATCGTTCAAAAAGACGCAATAAAAAAAAACGAATAGAAAAATTCGTCGTTTTATGCTGTTTTACGCGTTAAAATGCAGATTAAAGCTCAAAACGTGCTGTTTTGTTAAAAATAGCATTTTCAAGCATTTTAGATCGTTGAAATCGTTCAAATAGACGCAAAATTAATAAAAACGAATAATAAAAATTCGTCGTTTTATGCTGTTTTACGCGTTAAAACGGATTAAAGCTCAAAACGGCTGTTTTGTTAAAATAAGAAATTTTTTTAACATTTAGATCGTTGAAATGTTCAATAGACGCAAATTAATAAAAACGAATAATAAAATTTCGTCGTTTTATGCTGTTTACGCGTTAAACGCTGATTAAAAACTCAAACGTGATGTTTTGCTAAAAAAAGCATTTCAAGCATTTTAGATCGTTGAAATCGTTCAAATAGACGCAATATTAATAAAACGAATTATAAAAATTCGTCGTTTTTTATGCTGTTTTGCGTTAAAAACGCAGATTAAAACTCAAAAACGTGTTGTTTTACCTTTAAAATAAGCATTTTCAAGCATTTTTAGATCGTTGAAATCCGATCAAATAGACGCAATAAAAGCAAAAACGAATAATAAAAATTTCGTCGCATGCTGTTTTACGCGTTAAAACGCAGATTAAAGCTCAAAACGTTAACTTGTTTTGCTAAAATATAAGCATTTTTCAAAAGCATTTTAGATCGTTGGGAAATCGTTTTAAATAGAAGCAATAGTAGTAATAAAAACGAATAATAAAAAATTCGTGTTTTTATGCTGTTTTTACGCGTTAAAACGCAGATTAAAAGCTGAAACGATGCTGTTTTGCTTACAAATAATAAGCATTTTCAAGCATTTAGATCGTTGAAATCGTTCAAATAGACGCAATGTGTAAAAACGAATAATAAAATTTCGTCGTTTTATGCTGTTTTACGCGTTAAAACGCAGAATAAAACTCAAAAACGTGCTGTTTTGCTAAAATAAGCATTTTTCAAGCATTTTAGATCGTTGAAATCACGTTCCGATAGAAGCAATATTAATAAAACGAAGATAATAAAATTCGTCGTTTTTATGCTGTTTTGCCTTAAAACGCAGATTAACGCTCAAAACGTGCTGTTTTTGCTAAAATAAGCATTTTCAAGCATTTTTTAGATCGTTGAAATCGTTCAAATAGACGCAATAAAAATAAAAACGAATAATAAAAAATTTCATCGTTTTATGCTTTGTTTTTTACGCGTTAAAAACGCGAAGATTAAAGCTCAAAACGTGCTGTTTTGCTAAAATAAGCACATTTTCAAGCATTTTTAGATCGTTAAAATCGTTCAAATAGACGCAATATTAATAAAAGCGAATAATATAAAAATTTCGTCGTTTTTATGCTGTTTACGCGGTTAAAACGCAGAATGAAGCTCAAAAACGTGCTGTTTTGCTAAAATAAGCATTTTCAAGCATTTTGAATCGTTGAAATCACGTTCAAATAGAAGCAATATTAATAAAAACGAATAATAAAAAATTCGTCGTTTTTTATGCTTTGTTTTGTTGTAAAACGAAGATTAAAACTCAAAACGTGCGGTTTTGCTTTAAAATAAGCATTTTCAAGCATTTTGGAGTAGTTTGAAATCGTTCAAATAGGCATATTAATAAAAACGAATAATAAAAATTCGTCGTTTTTTTATGCTGTTTTACGCGTTAAAGCGCAGATTAAAGCTTAAAACGTGCTTTGTTTTGCTAAAATAAGCATTTTTCAAAAGCATTTTAGATCGCGAAATCGTTCAAATAAGAAGCAATATTAATAAAAAACGAATAATAAAAATTTCGACGTTTTTTTATGCTGTTTTACGCGTTAAACGCGAATTAAAGAAAAACTCAAAACGTGCTGTTTTTGCTAAAATAAGCATTTTCAAGCATTTTTAGATCGTTGAAATCGTTCCAAATAGACGCAATAAATAAAAACGAATAATAAAAAATTTCGTCGTTTTTTATGCTGTTTACGCGTTAAAACGCAGAATAAAAGCTCAAAACGTGCTGTTTTGCTAAAATAAGCACATTTTCAAGCATTTTAGATCGTTGAAATCGTTCAAATACGCAATATTGGCAAAACGAATAATAAAAATTTCGTCGTTTTTATGCTGTTTTACGCGTTAAAACGCAGATTAAAGCTCAAAACGTGCTGTTTTGCTAAAATAAGCTGAAAGCATTTTGAATCGTTGAAATCGTTCAAATAGAAACAGCCATTAATAAAAACGAATAATAAAAATTCGTCGTTTTTTTATGCTGTTGTTTACGCTTTAAAACGCAGATTAAGCTCAAAACGTGCTGTTTTTGCTTTAAAATATAGCATTTTCAAGCATTTTGAATGGTGAAATCGTTCAAATAGACGCAATATTAATAAAAAACGAATAATAAAAATTTCGTCGTTTTTATGCTGTTTTACGCGTTAAAAACGCAGATTAAAACTCAAAACGTGCTTTGTTTTGTAAAATAAAAGCATTTTCAACATTTTTAGATCGTTGAAATCGTTCAAATAGACGCAATAAAATAAAAACGAATATCCAAAAATTTCGTCGTTTTTTATGCTGTTTTTTACGCGTTAAAACGCAGAATAACGCTCAAAACATTAACTGTTTTTGCTAAAACGTAAGCATTTTCAAGCAGATCGTTGAAATCGTTCAAAGAAGCAATATTAATAAAAACGAATAATAAAAAAATTCGTCGTTTTTTATGCTGTTTTACGCGTTAAAACGCAGATTGGCTCAAAAAAAAAGCGTAGCATTTTTTGCTAAAATAAGCATTTTTCAGCATTTTGATCGTTGAAATCGTTCAAATAGACGCGGCCAAAGAAATAAAACGACAAGCCAAAAATTTTCGTCGTTTTATGCTGTTTACGCGTTAAAACGCAAAAACTCAAAACGACTGTTTTGCTAAAATAGCATTTTCAAGCATTTAGATCGTTGAAATCGTTCAAATAGAAGCAATATTAATAAAAACGAATAATAAAAAATTCGTCGTTTTTATGCTGTTTTTACGCGTTAAAACGCAGATTAACATAAAAACGTGCTGTTTTTGCTAAAATAAGCATTTTCAAGCATTTTAGATCGTCGTTTGATCTCGTTTGAATAGACGCAATAAAAATAAAAAAACGAGATAATAAATTTCGTCGTTTTTTTTTTTTTATGCTGTTTACGCGTTAAAACGCCGAATAAAACTCAAACGTGCTGTTTTCCTTTAAAATAGCATTTTCAAAGCATTTTGAATGCGTTGAAATCGTTCAAGAGAAGCAATATTGGCAAAACGAATAATAAAAATTCGTCGTTTTTACATGCTGTTTTACGCGATTTAAACGCAATTAAAAGCTCAAAACGTGCTGTTTTGCTTTAAAATAAGCATTTTCAAAAGCATTTTAGATCGTTGAAATCTTGAGTCAAATAGACGCAATAAAAATAAAAAACGAATAATAAAAATTTCGTCGTTTTTTATGCTGTTTTGCGCGTTAAAACGCGCAGATTAAAACTCAAGAAACGTGCTGTTTTGCTTTAAAATAAACATTTCCGAAGCATTTTTAGATCGTTGAAATCGTTTAAATAGAAGCAATATTAATAAAAACGAATAAAAATTCGTCATTTTTTATGCTTTGTTTTACGCGTTAAAACGCAGATTAAAAGCTCAAAACGTGCTGTTTTGCTAAAATAAAGCATTTTCAAGCATTTTAGATCGTTGAAATCGTTCAAATAGACGCAATATTAATAAAACGAATAATAAAATTTCGTCGTTTTTATGCTGTTTTTACGCGTTAAAACGCGCGAATAAAGCTTCTCAAACGTGCTTGTTTTGCTAAAATAAGCATTTTCAAGCATTTTTAGATCGTTGAAATCGTTCCAAGTAAACAGCAGTAAAAACGAATAATAAAAATTCGTCGTTTTTATGCTTTTGTTTTACGCGCTAAAACACCGGGTTCCAACGGCTCAAAACGTGCTTTGTTTGCTAAAATAAGCATTTTCAAGCATTTTTAAGATCGTTTGAAATCGTTCAAATAGACGCAATAAAATAAAAACGAATAATAAATTTCATCGTTTTTATGCTGTTTTACGCGTTAAAACGCAGATTAAAGCTTCAAAAAACGTTAACTGTTTTTGCTAAATAATAAGCATTTTCAAGCATTTTTAGATCGTTAAAATCGTTCAAATAGACGCAATATTAATAAAAAACGAATAATAAAAATTTCGTCGTTTTTTATGCTGTTTACGTTAAAACGCAGATGAAGCTCAAAACGTGCTGTTTTGCTAAAATAAGCATTTTCAAGCATTTTAGATGCGTTGAAATCACGTTCAAATAGAAGCAATATTAATAAAAACGAAATAATAAAAATTCGTCGTTTTTATGCTGTTTTACGCGTTAAAACGGGGTAAAGCTCAAAACGTGCAGTTTTTGCTAAAATAAGCATTTTCAAGCATTTTAGATGGTTTGAAATCGTTCAAACAAACGCAATATTAATAAAAACGAACCGTACAAAAATTCGTCGTTTTTTATGCTGTTTTACGCAAAACGCAGATTAAAGCTTAAAAACGTGCTGTTTTGCTAAAAAAATAAGCATTTTCAAGCATTTTAGATCGTTGAAATCGTTCCAAATAGAAGCAATATTGTAAAACGAATAATAAAAATTTCGACGTTTTTTATGCGTTTACGCGTTAAACGCAGATTAAAAGCTCAAAGCGATGCTGTTTTTTGCTTTAAAATAAGCATTTTCAAGCATTTTTAGATCGTTGGTCAGTGGTTTGGTCGGTGAGGTAAGGGCGGTTATTGGGAACGGTGGACGTGGCGGAACGTCGCGTTAAAACGCAGAATAAAGCTCAAAACGCTGTTTTGCTAAAATATAAGCATTTTCAAGCATTTTAGATCGTTGAAATCGTTCAAAATACGCAATATTAATAAAAACGAATAATAAAGCTCGTCGTTTTATGCTGTTTTACGCGTTAAAACGCAGATTAAAGCTCAAAACGTGCTGTTTTTGCTTTAAAATAAGCATTTTCCGGCATTTTAGATCGTTGAAATCGTTCAAAATAGAAGCAATATTAATAAAAACAGTAGCAAAAAAAATTCGTCGTTTTTATGCTGTTTACGCTTTAAAACGCAGATTAAAGCTCAAAACGTGCTGTTTTGCTAAAATAAGCATTTTCAGCATTTTTAGATCGTTGAAATCGTTCAAATAGACGCAATATTAATAAAAACAGAATAATAAAAATTTCGTCGTTTTTATGCTGTTTTACCTTTTAAAACGCAATTAAAGCAAAAACATTGCTGTTTGCTAAAATAAAAGCATTTTCGAAAGCATTTTTAGATCCGTTGAAATCGTTCCAGTAGACGCAATATTAATAAAAACGAATAATAAAAAATTTCGTCGTTTTGCATGCGTTTTACGCGTTAAAACGCAGATTAAAAAGCCAAAACGTGCTGTTTAGCACAAAATAAGCATTTTCAAGCATTTTAGATCGTTGAAATCACGTTCAAATAGACGCAATATTAATAAAAAACGAATAATAAAAAATTCGTCGTTTTTTTTATGCTGTTTTACGCGTTAAAACGCAGATTAAAAGCTCAAAACGTGCTGTTTTGCTAAAATAAGCATTTTTCAAGCATTTGCAGATCGTTGAAAT
This sequence comes from Dalotia coriaria, assembly GCF_025399875.1. Taxonomy (NCBI): domain Eukaryota; kingdom Metazoa; phylum Arthropoda; class Insecta; order Coleoptera; family Staphylinidae; genus Dalotia; species Dalotia coriaria. The sequence continues at coordinate 11,442 of NW_027047265.1, forward strand.
CGTTCAAATGAAGCAATATTAATAAAAAACGAATAATAAAAATTTCGTCGTTTTATGCTGTTTTACGCGTTAAAACGCTGATTAAAGCTCAAAACGTGCTATTTTGCTAAAAATAAGCATTTTCAAACATTTTAGATCGTTGAAATCGTTCAAAATAGAAGCAATATTGTAAAAAACGAATAATAAAAAATTCGTCGTTTTATGCTGTTTTGCCGCGTTAAAACGCAGATTAAAACTCAAAACGTGCTGTTTTGCTAAAATATGTAAACATTTCGAAGCATTTTGGGAACGTTGAAATCGTTCAAATAGACATATTAATAAAAACGAATAATAAAAAATTTCGTCGTTTTTATTAACTTTGTTTTGCGTTAAAACGCAGATTAAAAGCTGAAACACGTTAACGTTTTTGCTTTAAAATAAGCATTTTCAAGTAATTTAGATCGTTGAAATCGTTCAAAATAGAAGCAATATTAACGAATAAAATTCGTCGTTTTTTTATGCTTTGTTTTACGCGCGTTAAAACGCAGATTAAAGCTCAAAACGATGCGTTTTTTGCTAAAATAAGCATTTTTAAACACATTTGTAGATCGTTGAAATCGTTCAAATAGACGCAATATTATTAAAACGAATAAAACTTCGCGTCGTTTTATGCTGTTTTTACGTTAAAACGCAGATTAAAGCTCCGCGTGCTGTTTTTGCTAAAATGGCTCAAGCATTTTTAGATCGTTGAAATCGTTCAAATAGAAGCAATATTAATAAAAAACGAATAATAAAAATTCGTCTCGTTTTTTACGTAGCACCCGTTTTTTTGCGGTGAAACGCAGATTAAAACTCAAAACGTGCTGTTTTGCTAAAATAAACATTTTTCAAGCATTTTTAGATCGTTGAAATCACGTTTCAAATAGACGCAATATTAATAAAAAACGAATATGCAAAAACTTTCGTCGTTTTATGCTGTTTTACGCGTTAAAACGCTGATTAAGCTCAAAACGTGCTTTGTTTTGCTTTAAATAAGCATTTTCAGAAGCAGATCGTTGAAATCACGTTCAAAATAGACGCAATATTAATAAAATACGAAGATAATAAAAAATTCGTCGTTTTATGCCGTTTACGCGTTAAAACGCAGATTAAAAGCTCAAAACGTGCTGTTTTGCTAAAATAAACATTTTCGAAAGCATTTTTAGAGCGTTGAAATCGTTCAAATGAAGCAATATTAATAAAACGAATAATAAATGGTTTTACATGCTGTTTTACGCGTTAAACGGGTAAGCTCAAAACGTGCTGTTTTGCTAAAATAAACATTTTCAAGCATTTTAGATCGTTGAAATCGTTCAAAATAGACAATATTAATAAAACGAATAATAAAAATTTCGTCGTTTTTTTGCTGTTTTACGCGTTAAAACGCAGATTAAAGCTCAAACGTGCTGTTTTTCTAAAATAAACTTTTAAGCATTTAGATCGTTTAAATTAAATAGAAGCAATATTAATAAAAACGAATAAAAAAATTCGTCATTTTATGCTGTTTACGCGTTAAAACGCAGATTAAAGCTCAAAACGTGCTGTTTTTCTAAAATAAGCATTTTCAAGCATTTTAGATCGTTGAAATCGTTCAAATAGACGCAATATAAAAAAACGAATAATAAAAATTTCGTCGTTTTTATGCTGTTTTACGCGTTAAAACGCAGATTAAACTCAAAACGTGCTGTTTTGCTAAAATAAGCATTTTCAAGCATTTTGATCGTTGAAATCGTTCAAATAGACGCAATATTAATAAAAACGAATAATAAAAAATTCGTCGTTTTTTGCTGTTTTACGCGTTAAAACGCAGATTAAAGCTCAAACGTGCTGTTTTGCTAAAATAAAACATTATCAAAACATTTTTTGATCGTTGAAATCGTTCAAATAGAAGCAATATTAATAAAACGTATAATAAAATTCTGGTTTTATGCTGTTTTACGCGTTAAAACGCAGATTAAAGCCCAAAACGTTTTGCTAAACTAAGCATTTTTTAAACATTTTATATCGTTGAAATCGTTCAAATAGACGCAATAAAATAAAAACGAATAATAAAAATTTCGTCGTTTTTATGCTGTTTTACCCCGTTAAAACGCAGAATAAAGCTCAAAACGTGCTGTTTGGCTAAAAAAGCATTTTCAAAGCATTTTAGATCGTTGAAATCGTTCAAATAGACGCAATATTAATAAAAAACGAATAATAAAAAAATTTTGTCGTTTTTTATGCTGTTTTACGCGTTAAAACGCAGATTAAAGCTCAAAAACGTGCTGTTTTGCTAAAATAAGCATTTTCAAGCATTTTAGATCGTTGAAATCGTTCAAAAGCAATATTAATAAAAACGAATAATAAAAAATCGTCGTTTTATGCTGTTTTACGCGTTAAAACGCAGATTAAAACTCAAAACGTGCTGTTTTGCTTAAAATAGGCATTTTCAAGCATTTAGATCGTTAAAATCGTTCAAATAGACGCAATATTAATAAAAACGAATAATAAAAATTTCGTCGTTTTTATGCTGTTTTACGCGTTAAAACGCTGATTAAAACTCAAAACGTGCTGTTTTGCTAAAATAAGCATTTTCAAGCATTTTTTAGATCGTTGAAATCGTTCAAATAGACGCAATATTAATAAAACGAATAATAAAAATTCGTCGTTTTATGCTGTTTTACGCGTTAAAACGCAGACTAAAGCTCAAAACGTGCTGTTTTGCTTTTAAAAAAAACATTTTCAAAGCATTTTAGATCGTTGAAATCGTTCAAATAGAAACAATATTAATAAAAACGAATAATAAAAATTCGTCGTTTTTATGCTGTTTTACGCGTTAAAACGCAGATTAAAACTCAAAACGTGCTGTTTTGCTAAAATAAGCATTTTCAAGATTTTAGATCGTTGAAATCGTTCAAATAGACGCAATATTAATAAAAACGAATAATAAAAATTCGTCGTTTTATGCTGTTTACGCGTTAAAACGCAGATTAAAACTCAAAACGTGCTGTTTTGCTAAAATAAGCATTTTCAAGCATTTTAGATCGTTGAAATCGTTCAAATAGAAGCAATATTAATAAAAACGAATAATAAAAATTCGTCGTTTTTATGCTGTTTTACGCGTTAAAACGCAGATTAAAGCTCAAAACGTGTTGTTTTGCTAAAATAAGCATTTTCAGCATTTTAGAGCGTTGAAATCGTTCAAATAGAAGCAATATTAATAAAAACGAATAATAAAAATTCGTCGTTTTATGCTGTTTTGCTTAAAACGCAGTTACGGGTCAAAAAGTGTGTTTTGCTAAAAAAAGCATTTTCAAGCATTTCAGATCGTTGAAATCGTTCAAATAGAAACAATATTAATAAAAAACGAATAATAAAAAATTTCGTCGTTTTATGTGTTTTACGCGTTAAAACGCAGATTAAAGCTCAAAAAGTGCTGTTTTGCTAAAAAAAAGCATTTTCAAGCATTTTAGATCGTTGAAATCGTTTAAATAGAAGCAATTTTAAAACGAATAATAAAAATTCGTCATTTTATGCGTTTTTCCCTTAAAAAAGCAGGTTAAAGCTCAAAACTCTGTTTTTCTAAAATAAGCATTTCAAGCATTTTAATCGTTGAAATCGCAAAAGACCAATATTTAAAAAAAACGAATAATAAAAATTTCGTCGTTTTTTTTGCTGTTTTACCCTTAAAAAAGCAGATTAAAGCTCAAAACGGCTGTTTTCAAAAAACATTTTAAGCATTTTTGTCGTTGAAATCGTTCAAAAAGAAGAAATTTAAAAAAAAACGAATAATAAAAATTCGTCGTTTTTTTGCTGTTTTTTCGCGTTAAAAAGCAAAAATCAAAACGTGCTGTTTTTCTAAAATAAGCATTTTCAAGCATTTTAGATCGTTAAAATCGTTCAAATAGACGCAATATTAATAAAACGAAATAAAACGTTTTTTAGCTTTTTACGCGTTAAAACGCTGATTAAACTCAAAACTGCTGTTTTGCTAAAATAAGACAAAACATTTTAGATCGTTGAAAAAGTTCAAATAGACGCAAATTAATAAAAAAAGTAATAAAATTTACTTTTATGCTGTTTTTACCGTTAAAACGGAAAAACCAAAAAGGGTTTTGGAAAATAAGCATTTTCGCATTTTAATCGTTGAAATCGTTCAAATAGAAGCAAATTAATAAAAAAAGAAAATAAAAATTTCGTCGTTTTTAAAACTGTTTTACGCGTTAAACGCAGATTAAAACCCTTGTTTTCTTTAACTTTTTGCATTTTTGTCGTTAAACGTTTAAATGAAGCAATATTAATAAAAACGAATAAAAAATTGTCATTTTTATGTTTTTTCGCGTTAAAACGCGATTAAAACTCAAAACCGTTTTGCTAAAATAAGCATTTTCAAGCATTTTTGATCGTTGAAATCGTTCAGATAGACACAATGTTTAAAAAAAACGAATAAAAAATTTCGCGTTTTTTATGCTGTTTTACGCGTTAAAACGCAGAATAAACCCAAACTGCTGTTTTGCTAAAATAAGCATTTTCGCATTTTAATCGTTAAACGTTCAAATAGAACTATTAATAAAAACGGTATTAAAAATTTGTCTTTTTTATGCTGTTTTTTCCCTTAAAACGCGATTAAAAATCAAAAAGTGCTGTTTTTAAAATAAGCATTTTCAAGCATTTTAGATCGTTGAAATCGT
>NW_027047266.1:0-16121 GCF_025399875.1 Dalotia coriaria
TTTGCAAAACAGCCGTTTTTAGCAATCTGCTTTTTAAAGCGTTAAACAGCATAAAACGACGAATTTTTTTTATTCGTTTTTATTAATTTGCGTCTATTTGAACGATTTCAACGATCTAAAATGCTTGAAAATGCTTATTTTAGCAAAAAAGCCCTTTTTAGCTTTTAATCTGCGTTTTAAGCGTAAAACAATAAAAAAGCGAAAATTTTTTTTTTTTTCGTTTTTTATTAATTTGCGTCTATTTGAACGATTTCAAAAGGGTCAAAAAGCTTGAAAATGCTTTGGGAAAAAAAGCACGTTTGAGGGTTTTTTCGTTTTCGCGTAAAACAACAAAAACGACGAAATTGTTTTTTTTAAATTTGCTTCTATTTGGGGAGTTTAACGATCTAAAAGCGGAAAAGCATTTTTGCAAAACGGCGTTTTTAGCTTTTCGCGGGTTTTGCTAAAAAAAAAATAAAAGAAATTTTTATTATTCGTTTTTTTTAAATTCTTCTATTTGAACATTTTAACGATCTTCTTGAAAATGTTTTTTTTTAAAAAAAGCACGTTTGAGCTTTAATCTGCGTTTTAACGCGTAAAAACACATAAAACGACGATTTTTTTATTCGTTTTATTATTTGCGTTTTTGAACATTTCAACGATCTAAAATGCTTGAAAATGCATTTTGCAAAAAAGCCCTTTGGCTTTTTAAACGCGTTTTAACGCGTAAACAAAAAACGACGAAATTTTTATTATTCGTTTTTTATTTTTTTGCGTCTATTTGAACGTTTCCGTCAAAAAGTGAAAATGCTTTTTTGCAAAACAGCCGTTTTTAGCTTTTCTGCGTTTAACCCTAAAAAAGCATAAAACGACGAAATTTTTTTTTATTGTTTTTATTAAAATTGCGTCTAGAACATTTCAAACAAAAAGCATGTCTTATTTTACAAAACAGCCTTTTTTAGCTATAATTTCGTTTTAACGCGTAAAACCCCCGACGAAATTTTTTTTATTGTTTTTTAATATTGCGTCTTTTGAACGATTTCAACGATTAAAAAACTTGAAAATGCCTTTTTTGCAAAAAAGCACGTTTGAGCTTTAATCTGCCGCGTTCGCAAAAAAGACAATTTTTTTTTGTTTTTTTAAAAATTTTCGTCTATTTGAACGTTTAAAAACAGCCGTTTTGAGCTTTAATCTGCGTTTTAACGCGTAAAACAACATAAAACGACGAATTTTTTTTTATTCGTTTTTTTTTTAATATTTTTTTATTTGAACGATTTTTTAAAGATCTAAAAGCTTGAAAATGCTTATTTTAGCAAAACCACGTTTTTAGGGTTTAATCTGCGTTTTAACGCGTAAAACAGCATAAAAACGACGAAATTTTTTTTTTATTCGTTTTTTATTAATATTTTCGTCTATTTGAACGATTTCAACGTCTAAAATGCTTGGGTCTTATTTTAGCAAAACAGCCCTTTGGGGGGCTTTTTAAAACCCCCCCTTTTAACGCGTAAAACAGCATAAAAAAGACGAAATTTTTATTATTCGTGTTTTATTAATATTGCGTCTATTTGAACGATTTCAAAGATCTTCTTGAAAATGCTTATTTTAGCAAAAAAGCACGTTTTGAGCTTTTTAAACTGCGTTTTTTAAAGCGAAAACAACATAAAAACGGCAAAAGAATTTTTTTTTTTCGTTTTTATTAATTTCGTCTATTTTAACGTTTCAACGATCTAAAATGTTTAAAATGCTTATTTTAGCAAAACAGCACGTTTTAGGGTTTTTTTCTGCGTTTTTAAAGCGTAAAAAAGCATAAAAACGGCGAAAATTTTTTTATTCGTTTTTTTTTTATTCCCTCTATTTGAACGGGGTTTTAACGATCAAAATGCTTGAAAATCTTATTTTAGCAAAACAGCACGTTTTGAGCTTTAATCTGCGTTTAACGCGTAAAACAACATAAAACGACGAATTTTTTTTTATTCGTTTTTTTTTAATTTGCTTCTATTTGGGCGATTTCAACGATCTTCTTGAAAAAGCTTATTTTAAAAAAAGCACGTTTTGGAAGGGTTTTTAAACTGCGTTTTAACGCGTAAAACAGAATAAAACGACGAAATTTTTATTATTCGTTTCTTATTAATATTGCTTCTATTTGGGAAAGATTTCAACGATCCCAAAATGCTTGAAAATCTTATTTTAAACAAAACAGCACGTTTTGAGCTTTAATCTGCGTTTTAACGCGTAAAACAGCATAAAACGACGAAATTTTTATTATTCGTTTTTATTAATATTGCGTCCATTTGAACGATTTCAACGATCTAAAATGCAAAAACTTATTTTAACAAAACAGCACCCTTTTTAGCTTTTTTTCCCCCCCTTTTAACGCGTAAAAAAACATAAAACGACGAAATTTTTTTTATTCGTTTTTTTTTTTATTGCGCGGCCAGAAAGATTTCAACGATCCAAAAAAGCTTGAAAATGCTTATTTTAGCAAAACAGCCGTTTTGAGCTTTTTAAACTGCGTTTTTAAAGCGGGAAAAAAACATAAAAAAGACGAAATTTTTTTTATTCGTTTTTTTTTAATATTGCGCGTCTATTTGAAAGATTTCAACGATCTAAAATGCATGAAAATCTTATTTAGCAAAACAGGGACGTTTTGAGCTAAAAATCCCGTTTTTAACCCTAAAACAACTTTTAAAAAAGACGAAATTTTTATTATTCGTTTTTATTAATATTGGCCCTCTATTTGAAAAAGATTTCAACGATCTAAAATGCTTGAAAATGCCTATTTTAGCAAAACAGCACGTTTTGAAGGGTTTTAAACTGCGTTTTTTTAAAGGGGTTAAACGGGATAAAAAAGACGAAATTTTTTTTATTCGTTTTTTTTAATTTCGTCTATTTAACGGGGTTTCAACGATCTAAAATGCCTTTGAAAATGCTTATTTTTAGCAAAACAGCACGTTTGAACAATCCCGCGTTTTTTAAAGCGTAAAAACAAAATAAAACGGAGAAAATTTTTTTTATTCGTTTTTTTTTTTAATATTTTCGTCTATTTGGGGAAAGATTTCAAGGATCTAAAATGCTTTTAAAATGCTTATTTAGAAAAACAGCACGTTTTTAGCTTTTTAAACTGCGTTTTAACGCGTAAAAAAACATAAAAAAGACGAATTTTTATTATTCGTTTTTTATTTAAAATTGCTTCTATTTGAACGATTTCCCAAAGATCTAAAATGCTTGAAAATCTTATTTTTGCAAAACAGCACGTTTTGAGCTTTTTAAACTGCGTTTTTTTAAAGCCCTAAAAAAACATAAAAACGACGAATTTTTTTATTATTCGTTTTTTTTTAATTTGCTTCTATTTAACGTTTTAAGATCTAAAATGCTTGAAAATCTTTTTTTTTAGCAAAACGAAAAGTTTTTAGGGTTTAAAAAGCGTTTTAACGCGTAAAACAACATAAAAACGACGGGGTTTTTTTTTTATTCGTTTTTTTTTAATAATTTCGTCTATTTGAACGATTTCAACGATCCAAAAAAGCTTGAAAATGCTTATTTTAGAAAAACAGCACGTTTTTTAGCTTTTTAAACTGCGTTTTTTTAAAGCGTAAAACAACATAAAACGGCGAAATTTTTTTTATTCGTTTTTTTAAATTGGCCCCTATTTGAACGATTTTAACGTCCAAAAAAGCTTGGCTTTTTTTTTAGCAAAACAGGCCCTTTTGAGCTTTTTAAACTGCGTTTTAACGCGTAAAACAGCATAAAACGACGGGAAATTTTTTTTTATTGTTTTTTTAAAATTTCGTCTATTTGAACGATTTCAACGATCCCAAAATGCTTGAAAATGCTTTTTTTAGCAAAACAGCACGTTTTGAGCTTTAATTTTGCGTTTTAACGCGTAAAAAAGCATAAAAACGGGGAAGAAATTTTTTTTATTCGTTTTTATTTATTTCGTCTATTTGAACGATTTCAAACGATCTAAAATGCTTGAAAATGCTTATTTAGCAAAACAGCACGTTTTTGGGGCTTTAATTTCGTTTTAACGCGAAAAAAGCATAAAAACGACGAAATTTTTTTTTATTCGTTTTTTTTTAATATTGCGTCTATTTGAACGATTTCAACGATCCAAAAAAGCTTGAAAATGCTTATTTTAGCAAAAAAACACTTTTGGGGCTTTATTCTGCGTTTTAAAAAAAAAACAGCATAAAAAAGACGAAATTTTTTTTTATTCGTTTTTTATTTTTTTTTGGGGTCTTTTGAACGATTTCAACGATCTAAAATGCTTGAAAATGCTTATTTTAAAGGGGGAAAACAGCAAACCTTTTTTGGAAAAACTTTTAAAAACTTTTGCCGGGGTTTTTAACGCGTTTTAAAAAACCCCGAAAAAAAACGACGAAATTTTTTTTTATTCGTTTTTATTAATATTGCTTCTATTTGAACGATTTCAACGATCCCAAAAAGCTTGAAAATGCTTATTTTTTCCCAAAAAAGGGACGTTTTTTTAATTTTAAACTGCGTTTTTAAAGCGTAAAACAGAAAAAAAACGACAAAATTTTTTTTATTATTTTTTTATTAATATTGCTTTTATTTGAACGATTTCAACGATCTAAAATGCTTGAAAATGCTTATTTTAGCAAAACAGCACGTTTTGAGCTTTTTTTCTGCGTTTTTTAAAGCGTAAAAAAGCATAAAACGACGAAAATTTTTTTTTATTCGTTTTTTTTTTTTATTGCCCTCCATTTGAACGATTTCAACGATCAAAATGTTGAAAATCTTATTTTTAAACAAAAAAAGCACGTTTTGAGCTTTTTTTCTGCGTTTTTTAAAGCGTAAAAAAAACATAAAACGACGAAATTTTTTTTTATTCGTTTTTTTTTTTTAATTTCGTCTATTTAACGATTTCCCCGATCAAAAAGCTTGAAAATGCTTTTTAGAAAAACCCGCCGTTTTTTAGCTTTAATCCTGCGTTTTTTTAAAGCGTAAAACAACATAAAAACGACAAATTTTTATTATTCGTTTTTTTTTAATATTTGGCTTTTGAACGATTTTAACGATCTAAAATGCTTTAAAATGCTTATTTTAGCAAAAAAGCACGTTTTGAGCTTTAATCTGCGTTTTAACGCGTAAAACAACATAAAAAAGAAAATTTTTTTTATTCGTTTTTTTTTAATAATTCTTTTATTTGAACATTTCAACAAACCCAAAATGCTTGAAAATGCTTTTTTAAACAAAACAGCACGTTTTTAGCTTTAATCTGCGAACCGTAAAACAACATAAAAAGACCCCGAAATTTTTTTATTTTTTTATTTAAAATTCGTCATTTTAACGATTTTAACGATTTAAAAAAGCAAAAAAACTTATTTTAAAAACAACACGTTTTTTAGCTTTAATCTGCGTTTTAACCCAAAAAAGCATAAAAACGACAAATTTTTTTTTTTCGTTTTTTTTTAATATTTCTCTTTTGAACGATTTTCCCCGTCTAAAAAAGCTTGAAAATGCTTATTTTAACCCAAAAAAACGTTTTGAGCTTTTTTTCTGCGTTTTTTAAAGGTAAAACAGCATAAAAAAGACGAAATTTTTTTTTATTCGTTTTTTTTTTAATTATTGTTAAAATTTTCTAAATTTTTGGGAAAAAAAGGGTTTTTTTTAACGAAATTTTAAAATTTGCTTGGGAAAAAAGTTATTTTAGAAAAAAAGCACGTTTTTAGCTTTTTAAACTGCGGAAAAAGCGTAAAACAACCCAAAAAAGACGAAAATTTTTTTATTCGTTTTTTATTAATATTGCTTTTATTTGAACGGTTTTAACGATCCCAAAATGCTTGAAAATGCTTATTTTTAAAGCAGCTGCTAATGTTTGAGCTATAATCTGCGTTTTAACGCGTAAAACAAAGCATAAAAACGACGAAATTTTATTATTCGTTTTTTTATTAATATTGCGTCTGCTTGAACGATTTCAAATCGATCTAAAATGCTGAAAATGCCTATTTTAGCAAAACAGCACGTTTTGAGCTTTAATCTGCGTTTTAACGCGTTAACAGCATAAAACGACGAATTTTTATTATTCGTTTTATTAATATTGCGTCTATTTGAACGATTTCAACGATCTAAAATGCTTGAAAATGCTTATTTTAGCAAAAACAGCACGTTTTGAGCTTTAATCTGCGTTTTAACGCGTAAACAGCATAAAACGGACGAAATTTTATTATTCGTTTTTATTAATATTATGTCTATTTGAATGTGATTTCGCGATCTAAAATGCTTGAAAATGCTTATTTTAGAAAACAGCACGTTTTGAGTTTAATCTGCGTTTTAACGCGTTAAAACAGCATAAAACGACGAATTTTTATTATTCGTTTTTTCACGCTGCTTCTATTTGAACGATTTCAAATTCATCTAAAATGCTTGAAAATGCTTATTTTGAGCAAAAACAGCACGTTTTGAGCTTCAATCTGCGTTTTAACGTTAAACAGCATAAAAACGACGAATTTTTATTATTCGTTTTTATTAATACCACTTGAACGTGATTTCCAACGATCTGTAGCCGCTTGAAAATGCTTTTATTTTAGCAAAAACAGCACGTTTTGAGAGCTTTAACTGCGTTTAGTAAACAGCATAAAAACGACGAATTTTTTATTATTGTTTTAATATTGCTTCTATTTGAAACGATCAACGATCTGGGGTACGCTTTGAAAATGATTATTTTAGCAAACAGCACGTTTGAGCTTCTTTAATCTGGCTCTTTAACGCGTGAAAACCTTGCGTCTATTTGAACGATTTCAACGATCTAAAATGCTTGAAAATGCTTATTTTAAACAAAGCATCAGCTTTAAATCTGCGTTTTTAACGCGTAAAACAGCATAAAACGACGAACACATTATTCGTTTTACATTATTGCGTCTATTTGAACGACTTCTGACGATTCAAAATGCTTGAAATGCTTATTTTGCGCAAAGCAGCACGTTTTGAGCTTTAATTTGCGTTTAACGCGCAAAACAGCATAAAAACGACGAATTTTTTTATTATTCGTTTTTATTAATATTACTTCTATTTGAAACGATTTTAACGATCTAAATGCTTGAAAATGCTTATTTTAGCAAAACAGCACGTTTTGAGTTTTAATCTGCGTTTTAACGCGTAAAACAGCATAAAACGACGAATTTTTTTATTATTCGTTTTTATTAATATTGTCTATTTGAACGATTTTTAAACGATCTAAAAATGCTTGAAAATGCTTTTATTTTAGCAAAACAGCACGTTTTGAGCTTTAATCTGCGTTTTAAATCGCGTAAAAACAGCATAAAAACGACAAATTTTTTATTATTCGTTTTTACATTACGTTTATCAAACGATTTCAACGGATCTATAATGCTTGAAAATGCTTATTTTAGCAAAACAGCCGTTTTGGAGTTTTAATCTGCGCGTTTTAACGTGTGTAAAACAGCATAAAAACGACGAATTTTTTATTATTCGTTTCGCCATTGCTTCTATTTTGAACGATTTCAACGATCTAAAATGCTTGAAAATGATTTCTCTTTTCACATTTTAGCAAAACAGCACGTTTTGAGTTTTAATCTGCCTTAACGCGTAAAACAGCATAAAACGACGAAATTTATTATTCGCTGTTTTTATTAATATTGCGTCTATTTGAAACGATTTCAAATCGATTCAAAATGCTTTGAAAATGCTTTTATTTTGAAGCAAAAACAGCACGTTTCTTTGAGCTTTAATCTGCGTTCTTTTAATCGGCGGTAAAATGCGTTAGCGTAAAAACGACGAAATTTCTTTTTATTATTCGTTTTATTAATATTGCGTCTATTTGAACGATTTCGACGATCTAAAAAAGCTTGAAAATGCTTATTCTTAGCAAAGCAGCACGTTTTGAGCTTTAATTTGCGTTTTAACGCAAAAACAGCATAAAACGACGAATTCATTATTCGTTTTATTAATATTGCTTCTATTTGAACGATTTCAAATCGACTCCAAAGCTTGAAAATGCTTTATATTTTAGCAAAAACAGCACGTTTTGAGCTTTAATCTGGTGTTTAACGCGTAAAAACAGCATAAAACACGAAATTTTTATTATTCGTTTTTATTAATATTGCGTCTATTTGAAACGATTTCAAACGATCTAAAATGCTTGAAAATGCTTTATTTTAGCAAAACAGCACGTTTTGAGTTTTAACCGCGTTTCACCGCAAAACAGCATAAAAAACGACGAAATTTTATTATTCGTTTTATTTTTATTGCGTCTATTTTGCGATTTCAACGATCTAAATGCTTGAAAATGCTTATTTTAGCAAACAGCACGTTGTATAAAAACAGCATCGTCGTGCTTTAACGCGTTTTAACGCGTAAAACAGCGTAAAAACGACGAATTTTTTATTATTATTCGTTTTATTAATATTGCGTCTATTTGAACGATTTCAACGATCTAAAATGCCGGAAAATGCTTTATTTTGTGAAAAAAACAGCACGTTTTGAGCTTTAATCTGCGTTTTACCCGCGTAAAACAGCATAAAAACGACGAATTTTTTATTATTCGTTTTATTAATATTGCTTCTATTTGAACGATTTTAACGATCTAAAATGCTTGAAAATGCTTTATTTTAGCAAAAACAGTTAATGTTTTGAGTTTTAATCTGCGTTTTAACGGCGTAAAACAGCATAAAAACGACGAAATTTTTATTATTCGTGTTTCATTAATATTGCGTCTATTTTGAACGATTTCAACGATCTAAAAATGCTTGAAATGCTTATTTTGTGCTAAAAAACAGCACGTTTTGAGCTTCTTTAATCTATGTTTTAACGCGAAAACAGCATAAAAAACGACGAAATTCTTTTTATTATTCGTTTTATTAATATTGCGTCTATTTGAACGATTTCAACGATCTAAAATGCTTGATAAATGCTTTACGAAAGCAAAACAGCACGTTTTGAGCTTTATCTCTGCGTTTTAACGCGTAAAACAGCATAAAAAACGACGAAATTTTTATTGACCGTTTTTATTTTTATTGCGTCTATTTGAACGGCGATTTCAACGATCTAAAATGCTTGAAAAATGTTTATTTTTAGCAAAACAGCACGTTTTGAGCTTTTTAATCTGCGTTTTAACGCGTAAAACAGCATAAAAACGACGAATTTTATTATTCGTTTTATTAATATTGTCGACGGAACGATTTCAACGATCTAAATGCTTGAAAATGCTTATTTTACCAAAAAGTATCACTTGAGCTTTAATCTGCGTTTAACGCGTAAAACAGAATAAATAAAACGACGAAATTTTATTATTATTCGCTTCCTTTATTATTTATTTGAACGATTTCCAACGATCTAAAATGCTTGAAAATGCTTATTTTAGCAAAACAGCACGTTTGAGCTTTAATCTGCGCGTTTTAACGCGTAAAACAGCATAAAAACGACGAAACTTTTATTATCTTTTTATTAATATTGCGTCCATTTGGAACGATTTCAACGATCTAAAATGCTTGAAAATGCTTATTTTGTGCGCAAAACAGCACGTTTTGAGCTTTTTATTCTGCGCGTTTTAACGCGTAAACAGCATAAACGACGAAATTTTATTATTCGTTTTTATTTTATTGCGTCTATTTGAACGATTTCAACGATCTAAAAATGCTTGAAAATGCTTATTATTTTAGCAAAACAGCACGTTTTGAGCTTTAATCTGCGTTTTAACGCAAAACAGCATAAAAACGACGAAATTTTTATTATTCGTTTTTATTAATATTGCGTCTATTTGAACGATTTCAACGATCTAAAATGCATGAAAATGCTTTATTTTAGCAAAAAATGTTAAATGTTTTGAGCTATAATCTGCGTTTTAACGCGCGTAAATGTTAATAAAAACGTGAAGAATTTTTATTATCTGCTTTTTATTAATATTGCTTCTATTTGAACTATTTCCAACCATCTGTAAAAATGCTTGAAAATGCTTATTTCCAGCAAAACAGCACGTTTTGAGCTTTAATCTGCGTTTTAACGCGTAAACAGCATAAAAACGACGAAATTTTATTAATTCGTTTTTATTAATATTGCGTCTATTTCCAACGATTTCAACGATCTAAAATGCTTGAAAAATGCTTATTTTAGCAAAACAGCACGTTTTGAGCTTTAATCTGCGTTTAACGCAAACAGCATAAAACGACGAATTTTTATTATTCGTTTTTATTAATATTGCTTCTATTTGAAACGATTTCAACGATCTATAATGCTTGAAATGCTTTATTTTAGCAAAAACAGCACGTTTTTGAGCTTTAATCTGCGTTTTAACGTGTAAAACAGCATAAAACGACGAATTTTTTATTATTCGTTTTTATTAATATTGCTTCTATTTGAACGATTTCAACGATCTAAATGCTTGAAAATGATTATTTTAGCAAAACAGCACGTTTTGAGCTTTAATCTGCCTTTAACGCGTAAACAAGGCGTAAAAAACGACGAAATTTTTATTATTCGTTTTTATTAATATTGCGTCTATTTGAACGATTTTTACCATCTAAAATGCCGGAAAATGCTTATTTTAAAGCAAAAACAGCACGTTTTGAGCTTCTTTAATCTGCGTTTTAACGCGCAAAACAAGCATAAAAAAAACGACGAAATTTTTATTATTCGTTTTATTAATATTGCGTCTATTTGAAACGATTTCCGACGATCTAAAAATGCTTGAAAAATGCTTATTTTAGCAAAGCTAAAAGCACGTTTTGAGTTTTAATTTGCGTTTTAACGCGTAAAACAGCATAAAACGACGAATTTTTAATATCTGCTGTTTTATTAATATTGCTTCTATTTGGAACGATTTCAACGATCTAAATGCTTGAAAATGCTTATTTTAGCAAACAGCACGTTTTGAGCTTTAATCTGCGTTTTAACGCGTAAACAGCATAAAAAACGACGAATTTTTATTATTCGTTTTTATTAATATTGCGTCTATTTGAACGATTTCCAACGATCTAAAAAATGCTTGAAAATGCTTATTTAGCAAAAACAGCACGTTTTGAGCTTTTAATCTGCGTTTAACGCGTAAAACAGCATAAAACGACGAATTTTTATTATTCGTTTTTATTAATATTGCTTCTATTTGAACGATTTCAACGATCTATACGCTTGAAAAATGCTTATTTTAGCAAAAATGTTAATGTTTTGAGATTTAATCTGCGTTTTAACGTGTAAAACAGCATAAAAATGACGAATTTTTTATTATTCGTTTTTGCCAATATTGCTTCTATTTGAACGATTTCAACGATCTAAAATGCTTGAAAAATGATTATTTTAGCAAAACAGCACGTTTTGAGCTTTAATCTGCCTTTAACGCGTAAAAACAGCATAAAAAACGACGAAATTTTTTATTATCGCTTTTATTAATATTGCGTCTATTTGAACGATTTCAACGATCTAAAATGCTTGAAAATGCTTATTTAGCAAAACAGCACGGAGTTTTAATCTGCGTTTTAACGCGTAAAACAGCATAAAAACGACGAAATTTTTTATTATTCGTTTTTATTAATATTGCGTCTATTTGAACGATTTCCGACGATCTGCAAAGCTTGAAAATGCTTATTTTAGCAAAGCAGCACGTTTTGAGCTTTAATTTGCGTTTTAACGCGTAAAACAGCATAAAACGACGAATTTTTTATTATTCGTTTTTTATTAATATTGCTTCTATTTGAACGATTTCAACGATCTAAAATGCTTGAAAATGCTTATTTTGCGCAAAACAGCACGTTTTGAGCTTTAAATCTGCGTTTTAACGCGTGTAAAACAGCATAAAAACGACGAAATTCTTTATTATTCGTTTTTTATTAATATTGCGTCTATTTGAACGTGATTTCAACGATCTAAAATGCTTGAAAATGCTTATTTTAGCAAAACAGCACGTTTTGAGCTTTAATCTGCGTTTTAACGCGTAAAACAGCATGTACAAAAAACGACGAATTTTTATTATTCGTTTTTACATTATTGCTTCTATTTGAACGATTTCAACGATCTATAATGCTTGAAATGCTTATTTTAGCAAAAACAGCACGTTTTGAGCTTTAATCTGCGTTTTAACGTGTAAACAGCATAAAACGACGAATTTTTTTATTATTCGTTTTTATTAATATTGTTTCATTTGAACGATTTCAACGATCTAAAAATGCTTGAAAAATGATTATTTTGTGCTAAAACAGCACGTTTTGAGCTTAATCTCGCCTTTTAACGCGTAAAACAGCATAAAAACGACGAAATTTTATTATTCGTTTTTATTAATATTGCGTCTATTTGAACGATTTCAACGATCTAAAATGCTTGAAAATGCTTATTTTAAAGCAAAACAGCACGCGTTTTGAGTTTTAATCTGCGTTTTAACGCGTAAAAACAGCATAAAACGACAAAAATTTTATTATTCGTTTTTATTAATATTGCGTCTATTTGAACGATTTCGACGATCTAAAAATGCTTGAAAATGCTTATTTTAGCAAAGCTGTTAATGTTTGAGTTTTAATTTGCGTTTTAAAAACAGCATAAAAACGACGAATTTTATTATTCGTTTTTATTAATATTGCTTCTATTTGAACGTGATTTCAACGACCAAAACGCTTGAAATGCTTATTTTGAAGCAAAACAGCACGTTTTGAGCTTTAATCTGCGTTTAACGCGTAAAACAGCATAAAACGACGAATTTTTTTATTATTCGTTTTATTAATATTGCGTCTATTTGAACGATTTCAAACGATTCAAAATGCTTGAAAATGCTTATTTTAGCAAACAGCACGTTTTGAGTTTTAATCTGCGCTTTAACGCGTAAAACAGCATAAAACGACGAATTTTTATTATTCGTTTTTATTAATATTGTTTATTTGAACGATTTCACCGATCTATACGCTTGAAAATGCTTTATTTTAGCAAAACAGCATCGTTTTGAGCTTTTAATCTGCGTTTTAACGTGTAAAACAGCATAAAAACGACGAATTTTTTTATTATTCGTTTTTATTAATATTGCTTCTATTTGAAACGATTTCCATCGCTTGAAAATGATTATTTTAGCAAAACAGCACGTTTTGAGCTTAATCTGCCTTTTAACGCGTAAAACAGCATAAAAACGACGAAATTTTTATTATTCGTTTTTATTAATATTGCGTCTATTTGAACGTAGATTTCAACGACGCTTGAAAATGCTTATTTTAGCAAAACAGCACGTTTGAGCTTTAATCTGCGTTTTAAATGCGTAAACAGCATAAAAACGACGAAATTCTTATTATTCGCTTTATTAATATTGCGTCTATTTGAACGATTTCGACGATCTAAAATGCTTGAAAATGCTTATTTTAGCAAAAGCAGCACGTTTTGAGCTTTAATTTGCGTTTTAACGCGTAAAACAGCATAAAAAAACGACGAATTTTTATTATTCGTTTTTTATTAATATTGCCTATTTGAACGATTTCAACGATCTAAAATGCTTGAAAATGTATATTTTAGCAAAACAGCACGTTTTGAGCTTTAATCTGCGTTTTAACGCGTAAAACAGCATAAAACGACGAAATTTTTATTATTCGTTTTTATTAATATTGCTTCTATTTGAACGATTTCCAACGATTTAAAAATGTTTGAAAATGCTTATTTTAGCAAAACAGCATCAGTTTTGAGTTTTGATCTGCGTTTTAATCGCGTAAAACAGCATAAAAACGACGAATTTTTATTATTCGTTTTTATTAATATTGCGTCTATTTGAACGATTAACGATCTAAAATGTTTGCAACAAAGCGATTTAGCAAAACAGCACGTTTTGAGCTTAATCTGCGTTTTTAACGTAAAACAGCATAAAACGACGAAATTTTTTATTATCTGTTTTTCTTATTAATATTGCGTCTATTTGAACGATTTCAACGATCTAAAATGCTTGAAAATGCTTATTTTAGCAAACAGCACGTTTAGAGCTACATACCCAGGTTTTTAACGTGTAAACAGCATAAAAACGACGAATTTTTATTATTCGTTCTTTATTACTATTGCTTCAATTTGAACGATTTCAACGATCTAAAATAGCTTGGAAATGCTTATTTTAAAGCAAAACAGCACGTTTTGAGCTTAATCTGCGTTTAACGCGTAAACAGCATAAAAACGACGAATTTTATTCGTTTTATTAATATTGCTTCTATTTGAACGATTTTAACGATCTAAAATGCTTGAAAATGTTATTTTAGCAAAACAGCACGTTTGAGTTTTAATCTGCGTTTTAACGCGTAAAACAGCATAAAAAACGACGAAATTCCTACATTATTCGTTTTTTATTAATATTGCGTCTATTTGAACGTGATTTCAATGATCTAAAAATGCTTGAAAATGCTTACTTAAGCAAAACAGCACGTTTTGAGCTTAATCTGCGTTTTAACGCGTAAAACAGCATAAAACGACGAAATTTTTATATTATTCGTTTTATTAATATTGCGTCTATTTGAACGATTCAACGATCTAAAAATGGTTGAAAATGCTATTTTAGCAAAACAGCACGTTTTGAGCTTTAATCTGCGTTTTAACGCGAAAACAGTATAAAAAACGACGAATTTTTATTAATATTGCTTCTATTTGAACGATTTCAACGATCTAAAATGCTTGAAAATGCTTATTTTAAAGCAAAACAGCACGCGTTTTGAGTTAATCTGCGTTTTAACGCGTAAAAACAGCATAAAAAACGACGAAATTTTATTATTCGTTTTTATTAATATTGCGTTTATTTGAACGATTTCAACGATCTAAAAATGCTTGAAAATGCTTATTTTGCTAAAAAACAGCACGTTTTGAGCTTTATTCTGCGTTTTAACGTGTAAAACAGCATAAAAAACGACGAAATTTTTATTATTGCTGTTTTATTTTTATTGCGTCTATTTGAACGATTGCAACGATCTAAAATGCTTGAAAATGCTTATTTTAGCAAAACAGCACGTTTTGAGTTTCTTTAATCTGCGTTTTAACGCGCGCGTAAAAACAGCATAAAAAACGACGAAATTTTATTATTCGTTTTTATTAATATTGCGTCTATTTGAACGATTTCAACGATCTAAATGCTTGAAAATGCTTATTTTAAAGCAAACAGCACATTTTGAGTTTTAATCTGCGTTTAACGCGTAAAACAGCATAAAACGACGAATTTTTATTATTCGTTTTTATTAATATTACTTCTATTTGAAACTTATTTCAACGATCTAAAATGCTTGAAAATGCTTATTTTAGCAAAACAGCACGTTTTGAGTTTTAATCTGCGTTTTAACGCGTAAAACAGCATAAAAACGACGAAATTTTTATTATTCGTTTTTATTAATATTGCGTTTATTTGAACGATTTCAACGATCTAAAAATGCTTGGAAATGCTTATTTTAGCAAAAACAGCACGTTTTGAGCTTTAATCTGCGTTTTAACGCAAAACAGCATAAAACGACGTAAACTTTTTATTATTCGTTTTTATTTTTATTGCGTCTATTTGAACGTATTTCAACGATCTAAAAATGCTTGAAACTATTTATTTTAAAGCAAAACAGCACGTTTTGAGCTTTTAATCTGCGTTTTAACGCGTAAACAAAGCATAAAACGACGAATTTTTATTATTCGTTTTTATTAATATTGCTTCTATTTGAACGATTTCAACGATCTGGGCTTGCGCCGCTTATTTTAGCAAAACAGCACGTTTTGAGCTTTAATCTGCATTTTAACGCGTAAAACAGCATAAAAATGACGAATTTTATTATTCGTTTTTTATTAATATTGCTTCTATTTGAACGATTCTTAACGTGATCTAAAATGTGCTTGAAAAATGCTTATGACGAAAGCAAAACAGCACGTTTTGAGTTTTAACTGCGTTTTAACGCGTAAAAACAGCATAAAAACGACGCAGTTCTTTCTTTTCTTTTTATTAATATTGCTTCTGTTTGAACGATTTCAACGATCTAAAATGCTTGAAAATGCTTATTTTAGCAAAACAGCACGTTTTGAGCTTTAATCTGCGTTTTAACGCGTTAAACAAGTATAAAAACGACGAATTTTTTATTATTCGTTTTGCCATTATTGCGTCTATTTGAACGATTTCAACGATCTAAAATGCTTGAAAATGCTTATTTTAGCAAAACAGCACGCTTGAGCTTTTAATCTGCGTTTTAACGCGTAAAAAC
>NW_027047267.1:0-16118 GCF_025399875.1 Dalotia coriaria
TTTTTAAAAAAAAAAAAATTTTTAAACCTTTTAAAAAAAACCTTTAAAAAAAAAAAAAAAAAAAATTTTTTTTTTTTTTATTTTTAAAAAAAAAAAAAATTTTTTTTAAAAAATTTTTTTTTAAAAAAAATTTTTAAAATTTTTTAAAACGTTAAATGGGCAAAAAAAAAAAAAAAAATTTTAAAAAAATTTTTTTGGTTTTTTTTAAAAAAAAAAAAAAAATTTTTTTTTTTAAAAAAATTTTAACCCTTTTTTGTTTTTTTAAAAAAAAATTAAAAAAAAATAAAAAATTTTTTTTTTTTTTTTTTTAAAAAAATTAAAAAAGGTTTTTTTTTAAAAAGGGATTTTCAAAATTTTTTAAAACGTTGGGGTTTTAAAAAAAAAAAAAAAAAAAAAAAAAATTTTTTTTTTTTGTTTTTTTAAAAAAAAAAAAAACCCCTTTTTTTTTTTTTTTTTTAAAAAAAAAAAAAAATTTTTTTTAAAAAAAAAAAATTTTTTTTAAAAAAAAAAAAAAATTTTTTTTTTTTTTTTTTTGGGGAAAAAAAAAAGCTTTTTTTTGCCAAAAAAATTTTTAAAATTTTTTTTTAAAATTTAAAAAAAATTTTTAAAAAAGGTTTTGCTTAAAAACTTCCAAAATTTGGTTTTTTAAGTTTTCAAAAAGCATTTTAAAAAAATTTAAAAATCGAAAAAAAAATTTTTTAAAAAAAAATTAAACGTCGTTTTGAATAGCTTAAAACGCGTTTTTAAAACGTTTTTTAAAAAATTTAACATTTTAATAGATCGTTAATACGAATTTAAAAAACGAAATTAAAATTTTCGTTGTTAAAAACTTAAGTTTATAAAAAAATTTTAAAGAAATTTGCTAAAATTTCAAAGACATTTTAACGTTAATTAAAAACGAATTTTTAAAACCAAAAAAAATTTTGCTTTTAAGCTTTTCTTAAAAGCGATTTCAAAAACTTTTTTAAAAAAATTTTTAAGCTTTGATTTGAAATTTAAAAAGCAATTTTAAATAAAAACGGATAATAAAAATTTCTTTTTTTTAAAAAAAAAAATCAAAGTGTTTTTAAAATAACAATTTAAAACTTTTAACGTTAACTTTAATAACGAGAATTAAAAACCAAGTTAAAAAAATTTTTTTTTTAGCTTAAACGTTAAAAGTCAAATTTTAAAAAAAATTTTCAAGCATTTTGATCGTTAAATCGTTAAAAACGCAATTAAAAAAAAAAAATTTTCTTTTATCTTTTAACGTTTTAAAACGAAAAAGTCAAAAACGTTTTAAAATAATTTTAAGCATTTTTGATTTAAAAACCAAAAGCAATAATAAAAAAAGATTAAAAATTTAGTTTTTTAATTTTTTCGTTAAAACAAATTTAAAAAAAATGTTTTTTAAAATAATTTTAATTAAATTTAATAACGTTTTTTAAAAAAAAAAAAAAGTAAAAAATTTTAAGCTTTTTATAAAAAGATAAATAAAATGCTTTTTTAAATCTTTTCAAATTTTAAGTTAAAAACGTTTTAAAATAAAATTTGTATTTAAAAAGATAATGAAATTAAATTTTAATTTTAAACGGTTTAAAAAAATAATAAAACTTTTTTGCTAAAAATTTTTAAAAC
This sequence comes from Dalotia coriaria, assembly GCF_025399875.1. Lineage (NCBI taxonomy): Eukaryota > Metazoa > Arthropoda > Insecta > Coleoptera > Staphylinidae > Dalotia > Dalotia coriaria. The sequence continues at coordinate 1,618 of NW_027047267.1, forward strand.
CTTTTAGCTAAATTAAAAGAATTTTTAAAAAAAGATTAAAAATCGTTTTTAGGTTTATTAAAACGGAATAAAAAATGCTGTTTTGGTTAAAACCTTAAGCATTTTAATCTAAACGTTTTTTAAAAATTTAAAAAAAAATAAAAAATTGGTTTTAAATTTTGCGTTAAAAGCGATTAACGCTCAAAACGTGCTGTTTTGCTAAAATAAGCTTTTCAAGCATTTTAGATCGTTGAAATCGTTCAAATAGACTGAATAAAAATAAAAGAATATAATAAATTTCGTCGATTTTATGCTGTTTTAGCGTTAAAACGCAGAATAAAGCTCAAAACGTTTCTGTTTTGCTAAAATAAACATTTTCAAGCATTTTAGATCTTGAAATCGTTCAAATAGACGCATTATTAATAAAAGAAAAACTCAAAACGTGCTTTTTTGCATAGATTTATCAGCGGTTAAAACGCAGATTAACTCAAAACGTCTATTAAACAAAATAAGCATTTTCAAGCATTTTAGATCGTTGAAATCGTTCAAAACGCAATAAAATAAAAACGATAATAAAAATAAGCATTTTGAGCTTTTGCGTTAAAACGGAATAAACTCAAAACGTGCTGTTTTGCTAAAATAACATTTTCAAGCATTTTTGATCGTGGAAATCGTTCAAATAGACAAATAAAAAAAAACGATAATTTAAAATCGCTTTTTATGCTTTTTACGCGTTAAAACGCAGATTAAAGAAGCTAATACGTGCTGTTTTGCTAAAATAAGCATTTTCAAGCATTTTTAGATCGTTGAAATCGTTCAAATAGACGCAATATTAATAAAAACGAATAATAAAAATTTCGTCGTTTATGCTGTTTTACGCGTTAAAACGCAGAATAGAGCTCAAAAAAGTGCTGTTTGCTAAAATAAGCATTTTAAGCATGTTTTAGATCGTTGAAATTCTAAAAGAGCAATATTAATAAAACGAATAATAAAAATTCGTCGTTTTATGCTGTTTTACGCGTTAAACGCAGATTAAAGCTCAAAAAAGTGCTGTTTTGCTAAAATAAGCATTGTCAAGCATTTTAGATCGTTGGAATCGATCAAATAGACGCAATATTAATAAAAACGAATAATAAAATTCGTCGTTTTTATGCTTTTTTACGCGTTAAAACGCAGATTAAAGCTCAAAACGTGCTGTTTTGCTAAAATAAGCATTTTCAAGCATTTTTAGATCGTTGAAATCGTTCAAATAGACGCAATATTAATAAAAACGAATATAAAAATTTCGTCGTTTTTATGCTGTTTTACGCGTTAAAACGCAGAATAAAGCTCAAAACGTGCTGTTTTTGCTAAAATAAGCATTTTCAAGCATTTTAGATCGTTGAAATCGTTCAAATAGAAGCAATATTAATAAAAACGAATAATAAAAATTCGTCGTTTTTATGCTGTTTTACGCGTTAAAACGCAGATTAAAGCTCAAAACGTGCTGTTTTGCTAAAATAAGCATTTTCAAGCATTTTAGATCGTTGGAATCGTCAAATAGACGCAATAAATAAAACGAATAATAAAAATTTCGTCGTTTTTATGCTGTTTTACGCGTTAAAACGCAGATTAAAATCAAAACGTGCTGTTTTTGCTAAAATAAGCATTTTCAACATTTTTAGATCGTTGAAATCGTCAATAGAAACTATTAATAAAAACGATAATAAAAATTTCGTCGTTTTTTATGCTGTTTTACGCGTTAAAACGCAGAATAAAGCTCAAAACGTGCTGTTTTGCTAAAATAAGCATTTTCAAGCATTTTAGATCGTTGAAATCGTTCAAATGAGCAATATTAATAAAAACGAATAATAAAATTTCGTCGTTTTATGCTGTTTACGCGTTAAAACGCGATTAAAGCTCAAAACGTGCTGTTTTGCTAAAATAAGCATTTTCAAGCTTTTAGATCGTTGAAATCGTTCAAATAGACGCAATAAATAAAAACGAATAATAAAAATTTCGTCGTTTTATGCTGTTTACGCGTTAAAACGCAGATAAGCTCAAAACGTGCTGTTTTGCTAAAATAAGCATTTTCAAGCATTTTAGATCGTTGAAATCGTTTTAAATGACAATATTAATAAAAACGAATATTAAAAAATTCGTCATTTTTATGCTGTTTTACGCGTTAAACGCAGATTAAAATTAAAACGTGCTGTTTTAACAAAATAAGCATTTTCAAGCATTTTTAGATCGTTGAAATCGCTCAAATAGACGCAATAATAAAAACAGATAATAAAATTTCGTCGTTTTTATGCTGTTTTGCCCGTTAAAACGCAAGAATAAAACAAAACGTGCTGTTTGCTAAAATAAGCATTTTCAAGCATTTTAGATCGTTGAAATCGTTCAAATAGAAGCAATATTAATAAAACGAATAATAAAAATTCGTCGTTTTGTAACATTTTACGCGTTAAAACGCAGATTAAAGCTCAAAACGTGTTGTTTTTGTTAAAATAAGCGTTTAAAGCATTTTAGATCGTTGAAATCGTTCAAATGGACGCAATAAAAACGAATAATAAAATTCGTCAGATTTTGGCAATAACGACTTTACGCGTTAAAACGCAGATTAAAGCTCAAAACGTGCTGTTTTTGCTAAAATAAGCATTTTCAAGCATTTTAGATCGTTGAAATCGTTCAAATAGACGCAATAAAATAAAACGAATAATAAAAATTTCGTCGTTTTTATGCTGTTTTACGCGTTAAAACGCAGAATAAAAAATAAAACAGGCTGTTTTGCTAAAATAAAGCATTTTCAAGCATTTTAGATCGTTGAAATCGTTCAAATAGACGCAATATTAATAAAACAGATAATAAAAATTTTGTCGTTTATTAGCGACACGCGCGTTAAAACGCAGATTAAGCTCAAAACGTGCTGTTTTGCTAAAATAAGCATTTTCAAGCATTTTTAGATCGTTGAAATCGTTCAAATAGACGCAATAAAAATAAAAACAGATAATAAAAATTTCGTCGTTTTTATGCTGTTTTACGCGTTAAAACGCAGAATAAAGCTCAAAACGTGCTGTTTTGCTAAAATAAGCATTTTCAAGCATTTTTAAGATCGTTGAAATCGTTCAAATAGACGCAATATTAATAAAAAAACAGATAATAAAAATTTCGTCGTTTTTATGCTGTTTTACGCCCAAAACGCAGATTAAAACTCAAAACGTGTTGTTTTTAAAATAGCATTTTCAAGCATTTTAGATCGTTGAAATCGTTCAAATAGACGCAATATTAATAAAAAACGAATAATAAAAATTTCGTCGTTATTATGCTGTTTGCGCGTTAAAACGCAGATTGAAAGCTCAAAACGATGTTGTTTTGCTAAAATAAGCATTTTCAAGCATTTAGATCGTTGAAATCGTTCAAATGGACGCAATAATAAAAACGAATAATAAAAATTCGTCGTTTTTTATGCTGTTTTACGCGTTAAAAACGCAGATTAAAGCTCAAAACGTGCTGTTTTTGCTGGTAACATTTTCAAGCATTTAAGATCGTTGAAATCGTTTCAATAGAAGCAATATTAATAAAAACGAATAATAAAATTCGTCGTTTTTTATGCTGTTTTGCAGAGTTAAAACGCAGATTAAAGCTCAAAACGTGCTGTTTTGCTAAAATAAAGCATTTTCAAGCATTTTAGATCGTTGAAATCGTTCAAATAGACGCAAAAAAGGGTAAAAACGAATAGCAAAAATTTCGTCGTTTTTTTATGCTGTTTTACGCGTTAAAACGCAGAATAAAGCTCAAAAACGTGCTGTTTTGCTAAAAAATAAGCATTTTCAAGCATTTTTTAGATCGTTGAAATCGTTCAAATAGACGCAATATTAATAAAAACGAATAATAAAAAATTTCGTCGTTTTTATGCTGTTTTACGCGTTAAAACGCAGATTAAAACTCAAAACGTGCTGTTTTGCTAAAATAAGCATTTTCAAGCATTTTTAGATCGGTGAAATCGTTCAAATAGACGCAATATTAATAAAACGAATAATAAAAATTTCGTCGTTTTATGCTGTTTTACGCGTTAAAACGCAGAATAAAGCTCAAAACGTGCTGTTTTGCTAAAATAAGCATTTTCAAGCATTTTAGATCGTTGAAATCGTTCGTTCAAATAGAAGCAATATTAATAAAAACGAATAATAAAAATTCGTCGTTTTATGCTGTTTTTGCGCACGTTAAAACGCGATTAAAGAAACTCAAACGTGCTGTTTTGCTAAAATAAGCATTTTCAAGCATTTTAGATCGTTGGAATCGATCAAATAGACGCAATAAAATAAAACGAATAATAAAATTTCGTCGTTTTTTATGCTGTTTTACGCGTTAAAACGCAGATTAAAGCTCAAAACGTGCTGTTTTGCGCAAAATAAGCATTTTCAAGCATTTTAGATCGTTGAAATCGTTCAATAGAAGCAATATTAATAAAAAACGAATAATAAAATTGTCGTTTTTATGCTGTTTTACGGTAAAACGCAGATTAAAAGCTCAAAACGTGCTGTTTTGCTAAAAATAAAGCATTTTCAAGCATTTTGAATCGCGTTGAAATCGTTTCAAATAGACGCAATAAAAATAAAAAACGGAATAATAAAAATTTCGTCGTTTTATGCTGTTTTACGCGTTAAAACGCAGAATAAAGCTCAAAACGATGCTGTTTTTGCTAAAATAAAGCGTTTTCAAGCATTTTAGATCGTTGAAATCGTTTCAAATAGACGCAATATTAATAAAACGAATAATAAATATTTTTACGTCGTTTTATGCTGTTTTACGCGTTAAACGCAGATTAAAAATAAAACGATAACGCTTCAAAATAAGCATTTTCAAGCATTTTAGATCGTTGAAATCGTTCAAAATAGACGCAATAAAAATAAAAACGAATAATAAAAATTTCGTCGTTTTTTGTACTTGTTTTGCGTTAAAACGCGGAATAAAAAGCAAAACGTTGCTGTTTTGCTAAAATAAGCATTTTCAGCATTTTAGATCGTTGAAATCGTTCAAAATAGACGCAATATTAATAAAAACGAATAATAAAAATTTCGTGGTTTTTATGCTGTTTACGCGTTAAAACGCAGATTAAAACTCAAAACGTGCTGTTTTCGCCAAAATAAAGCGTTTTCAAACATTTTAGATCGTTGAAATCGTTCCGTAGAAGCAATATTAATAAAAACGAATAATAAAAATTTCGTCGTTTTTTATGCTGTTTTACGCGTTAAAACGCAGAATAAAGCTCAAAACGTGCTGTTTTGCTTACAAAATAAACATTTTCAAGCATTTTTAGATCGTTGAAATCGTTCGGAAATAGAAGCAATAGTAATAAAAAGCGAATAATAAAAATTCGTCGTTTTTATGCTGTTTTTACGCGTTAAACGCAGATTAACGCTCAAAACGTGCTGTTTTGTTAAAATAAGCATTTCAAGCATTTTAGATCGTTGAAATCGTTCAAATAGACGCAATAAAATAAAAACGAATAATAACAAATTCATCGTTTTTTTTATGCTGTTTTACGCGTTAAAACGCAGATTAAAGCTCAAAACGTGCTGTTTTTGCTTTAAAATAAGCATTTTCGAAGCACATTTTTAAATCGGTGGGAAATCGTTCCAAATAACGCAATATTAATAAAACGAATATTAAAATTTCGTCGTTTTTGTAACAGCGCAGCGTTAAAACGCAGATTAAAGCTCAAACGTGCTGTTTTAACAAAATAATCATTTTCAAAAACATTTTAGATCGTTGAAATCATTTCAAATAGAAGCAATATTAATAAAAACGAATAATAAAATTCACCGTCGTTTTATGCTGTTTTACGTGCAAAAACGCAGATTAAAGCTCAAAACGTGCTGTTTTGCTAAAATAAGCATTTTCAAGCATTTTAAATCGTTGAAATCGTTCAAATAGACGCAATAATGTAAAACGAATAATAAAAATTTCGTCGTTTTTATGCTGTTTTACGCGTTAAAACGCAGAATAAAGCTCAAAACGTGCTGTTTTGCTAAAATAAGCATTTTCAAGCATTTTGAGTCGTTGAAATCGTTCAAATAGACGCAATATTAATAAAAATAATAAAAATTTCGTGGTTTTATGCTGTTTTACGCGTTAAAACACGTTAAAGCTCAAAACGTGCTGTTTCGCTAAAATAAGCGTTTTCAAGCATTTTAGATCGTTGAAATCGTTCAAATAGAAGCAATATTAATAAAAACGAATAATAAAAATTTCGTCGTTTTATGCTGTTTTACGCGTTAAAACGCAGAATAAAACTCAAAACGTGCTGTTTTGCTAAAATAAACATTTTCAAGCATTTTTAGATCGTTGAAATCGTTCAAAATAAACAATATTAATAAAACGAATAATAAAAGAATTACGTCGTTTTTATGCTGTTTTACGCGTTAAAACGCAGATTAACGCGCTCAAACGTGCTTTGTTTTGTTAAAATAAGCATTTTCAAGCATTTTATATCGTTGAAATCGTTCAAATAAGACACCAATAAAATAAAAACGAATAAATAACAAATTCATCGTTTTATGCTGTTTTACGCGTTAAAGCGGATTAAAGCTCAAAACGCTGTTTTGCTAAAATAAGCATTTTCAAGCATTTTAAATCGTTGAAATCGTTCAAATAGACGCAATATTAATAAAAACGAATAATAAAAAATTTCGTCGTTTTATGCGCTTTGCGCGTTAAAACGCAGATTAAAACTCAAAACGTGCTGTTTTGCTAAAATAATCATTTTCAAGCATTTTTAGATCGTTGAAATCGTTCAAATAGAAGCAATATTAATAAAAACGAATAATAAAAAATTCGTCGTTTATGCTGTTTTTACGCATTAAAACGCGAATTCAAGCTCAAAACGTGCTGTTTTGCTAAAATAAAGCATTTTCAAGCATTTTAAATCGTTGAAATCTGTTCAATAGACACAATATTAATAAAACGAATAATAAAAATTTCGTCGTTTTATGCTGTTTACGCGTTAAAACGCTGATTAAAGCTCAAAACGGTGCTTTTGTTTGCTAAAATAAAGCATTTTCAGAAGCATTTTAGATCGTTGAAATCGTTCAAATAGACACCAATATTAATAAAAACGAATAATAAAAATTTCGTCGTTTTTTATGCTGTTTTACGCGTTGGAAACGCAGAGATAAAGCTCAAAACGTGCTGTTTTTTGCTAAAATAAGCATTTTCAGGCATTTTAGATCGTTGAAATCGTTCAAATAGACGCAATATCAATAAAACGAATAATAAAATTTCGTAGTTTTATGCTGTTTTACGCGTTAAAACGCAGAATTTAAAACTCAAAACGTGCTGTTTTTACAAATAAGCATTTTCAAGCATTTTAGATCGTTGAAAAACGTTCAAATAACGCAATATTAATAAAAACGAATAATAAAAATTTCGTCGTTTTATGCTGTTTTACGCGTTAAAACGCAGAATAAAAGACTCAAAACGATGCTGTTTTGCTAAAATAAACATTTTCAAGCATTTTAGATCGTTGAAATCGATTAAATAGACGCAATATTAATAAAAACGAATAATAAAAATTTCGTCGTTTTTATGCTGTTTTCGTTAAAACGCAGAATTAAAAGCTCAAAACGTGCTGTTTTGCTAAAATAAGCATTTTCAGCATTTTAGATCGTTGAAATCGTTCCAATAGGCAATATTAATAAAAACGAAATAAAAAATTCGTCGTTTTTATGCTGTTTTACGAGTTAAAACGCAGATTAAAAACTCAAAACGTGCTGTTTTGCTAAAATAAGCATTTTCAAGCATTTTAGATCGTTGAAATCGATCAAATAGACAATAAAATAAAAACGAATAATAAAAATTTTTGTCGTTTTTATGCTGTTTTACGCGTTAAAACGCAGATTAAAAGCTCAAAACGTGTGTTTTGCTAAAATAAGCATTTTCAAGCATTTTAGATAATTGAAATCGTTCCAATTAGAAGCAATATTAATAAAAACGAATAATAAAATTCGTCGTTTTATGCTGTTTTACGAGTTAAAAACGCAGATTAAACTCAAAACGTGCTGTTTTTGCAAAATAAGCATTTTCAAGCATTTTAGATGTTGAAATCGTTCAAATAGACGCAATAAAAATAAAAACGAATAATAAAATTTTCTGTTTTTAAAACTGTTTTACGCGTTAAAACGCAGAATAAGCTCAAAGTGCTGTTTTGCTAAAATAAGCATTTTCAAGCATTTTAGATCGTTGAAATCGTTCAAATAGAAATATTAATAAAAACGAATTAAATATTTGTCGTTTTTTTCTTTTTTTGCAAAAGCAAAAAAAAAAATGCTTTTTTTTTCTTAAAAAATTTTTAACATTTTTAACTTAAAACGTTCTGGGTAAAAAAAAAAAGAAAAATTTAAAAAAATTGTCGTTTTATGTGTTTTTCGCTTAAAAAGGGAAAAAAATAAAATGCTTTTTTGTAAAAAAAAAAATTTTAAGCTTTTTAATTTTAAAACGTTCAAATAAGCAAAATTTTAAAAAAGAATTAAAAATTTTGTCTTTTTTTTTCTTTTTTTTAAAACGAATTTAAATCCGTTTTTTTTTGCAAAAAAAGATTTTCAAAACTTTTTTTGAAAATTTAAATAGAAAATTAAAAAAAAGAAAAAAAAAATTTTCCCTTTTTTTTTTTTTCGCGTTAAAAACGTAAACTAAAACGGGGTTTTCCAAAAAAGCTTTTCGCATTTTTTTAAATCGTTAAAAGAAAAAAAAAAACGAATAATAAAAAACGTTTTTATCTGTTTTAGGTTAAAAAGGTTAAAAAAAAAAAATTTTTTTTTTTTAAATTTTTTTTTAAACGTTAAAAGGGAAAAAAAAAAAAAAAAAAAAAAATTTTTTTTCTTTTTTTTGTTAAAAAAAAATTAAAAAAACGTCTGTTTTCAAAATAACTTTTTTAAATTTTTTTTCGTTTAAATCGTTCAAATAGACGCAATATTAATAAAAACGAATAATAATAAAGAATTTCGTCGTTTTTTATGCTGTTGTTTTTACGCGTTAAAACGCAGAATGAAGCTCAAGAACGTGCTGTTTTGCTACAAAATAAGCATTTTCAAGCATTTTGAGTCAAGTTTGTCGTTCAAATAGACGCAATATTATTAATAAAAACAGATAATAAGAGAATTTCGTCGTTTTTTATGCTGTTTTACGCGTTAAAACGCAGAATAAAGCTCAAAACGTGCTGTTTTGCTAAAATAAGCATTTTTCAAGCATTTTAGATCGTTGAAATCGATCAAATAGACGCAATAAAAATAAAAACGAATAATAAAAATTTCGTCGTTTTTATGCTGTTTACGCGTTAAAACGCAGATTAAAACTCAAAACGGTATGAACGCTGAAATAAGCATTTTTCAAGCATTTTAGATCGTTGAAATGAACAATAGAAGCAATATTAATGAAACCCAATAAAAAATTCGTCGTTTTATGCTGTTTTTACGAGTTAAAACGCGATTAAAATCAAAACGTGCTGTTTTGCTTCAAAATAAGCATTTTCAAGCATTTTAGATCGTTGGGAAATCGTTCAAATAGACGCAATAAAATAAAACGAATAATAAAAATTTCGTCGTTTTTATGCTGTTTACACTTACGTTAAAACGCAGAATAAAAGCTCAAAAGCGGTACTGTTTTGCTAAAATAAGCATTTTCAAGCATTTTAGATCCCATTAGGAAATCCCGTTCAAATGGAGCGCAATATTAATAAAAACGAATAATAAATGGTTGTCGTTTTATGCTGTTTTACGCGTTAAAACACCGTTTAAAGAAGCTAAAACGTGCTGTTTTGCTAAAATAAGCATTTTCAAGCATTTTAGATCGTTGAAATCGTTCAAATGGGCGCGATAAAATAAAAACGGAATAAATAAAATTTCGTCGTTTTTATGCTGTTTTACGCGTTAAAACGCAGAGTAAACTCAAAACGTGCTGTTTTGCTAAAATAAGCATTTTCAAGCATTTTAGATCGTTGAAATCGTTCAAATAGACGCAATATTAATAAAAACAGATATTAAAAATTTCGTCGTGCTGTTTACGCGTTAAAACGCAGATTAAAAGCCTCAAACGTGCTGTTTCGCTAAAATAAGCATTTTCAAGCATTTTTAGATCCCGTTGAAATCGTTCAAATAGAAGCAATATTAATAAAAAACGAATAATAAAATTTCACGTCGTTTTATGCTGTTTTACGCGTTAAAACGCAGAGGAATAAAAACTCAAAACGTGCTGTTTGCTAAAATAAGCATTTTCAAGCATTTTAGATCATTTGGAAATCGCGATTTCAAAATAGAAGCAATATTAATAAAAACGAATAATAAAAAATTCGTCGTTTTTAGTAACATTTTACGCGTTAAAACGCAGATTAACGCTCAAAACGTGCTGTTTTGCTAAAATAAGCATTTTCAGAAGCATTTTAGATCGTTGAAATCGTTCAAATAGACGCAATAAAAATAAAAACGAATAATAACGGAATTTCATCGTTTTATGCTGTTTACGCGTAAAACGCAGTTTAAAGCTCAAACGTGCTGTTTTGCTAAAATAAGCATTTTCAAGCATTTTCGTCGTTGAAATCGTTCAAATGGGCGCAATATTAATAAAAACGAAGATAATAAAAATTTCGTCGTTTTTTTTATGCTGCTTTACGCGTTAAAACGCAGATTGAAAGCTCAAAACGTGCTGTTTTGCTAAAATAATCATTTTCAAGCATTTTAGATCGTTGAAATCGTTCAAATAGAAACAATATTAATAAAAACGAATAATAAAAAATCGTCGTTTTATGCTGTTTTACACCATTGAAACGCAGATTAAAACTCAAAACGTGCTGTTTTTGCTAGAATAAGCATTTTTCAAGCATTTTTAGATCGTTGAAATCGTTTCAAATAGACGCAATAATAATAAAAAACGAATAATAAAATGTTGTCGTTTTATGCTGTTTACGCGTTAAAACGCTGATTAAAGCTCAAAACATTGCTGTTTTGCTACAAAATAAGCATTTTCAAACATTTTAGATCGATTGGGAAATCGTTCAAATAATGTAATATTAATAAAACGGAATAATAAATTTCGTCGTTTTTTTATGCTGTTTTACGCGTTAAAACGCAGAATAAAACTCAAAACGCGCTGTTTTTGCTAAAATACGCTTTCAAGCATTTTTAGATCGTTGAAATCGTTCAAATAGAAGCAATATTAATAAAAACGATTAATAAAAATTCGTCGTTTTTTATGCCGTTTATACGTTAAAACGCAGTTAAAACTCAAAACATTGCTGTTTTGCTAAAATAAGCGTTTTCAAGCATTTTAGATCGTTGAAATCGTTCAAATATGGTAATAAAACGAATAATAAAAATTCATCGTTTTATGCTGTTTACGTTAAAACGGGAATAGAAACTCAAACGTGCTGTTTTACTTCGATAAGCATTATAGGCGTTTTGGTCGTTTGAGAATACGTTCGGAAATAGACGCAATATTAATAAAACAGATAATAAAATTCGTCGTTTTATGCTGTTTTACGCCGTTAAAACTGCTGATTAAACTCAAGAGCGATGCTGTTTTGCTAAAATAAAGCATTTTTCAAACATTTTAGGTCGTTTGAAATCCGCTCAAATAGACGCAATATTAATAAAAACAGATAATAAAAATTTCGTCGTTTTATGCTGTTTTACGCGTTAAAACGCAGATAAAGCTCAAAACGTCTGTTTTGCTAAAATAAAACATTTTCAAGCATTTTAATCGTTGAAATCGTTCAAATAGAAGCAATATTAATAAAACGAATAATAAAAATTAACGTCGTTTTTATGCCTGTTTACGCGTTAAAACGCAGATTAAAGCTCAAAACGTTATTTTGCCAAAAAAAAGCATTTTCAAGCATTTTAGATCGTTGAAATCGTTCAAATAGACGCAATAATAAAAACGAATAATAAAAATTTCGTCGTTTTATGCTGTTTACGCGTTAAAACGCAGATTAAACTCAAAACGTCTTTTTTCTAAAATAAGCATTTTCAAAGCATTTTTAAATCGTTGAAATCTTTCAAAAGAGCAATAATAAAAAACGAATATAAAATTTTCGTTTTTATCTGTTTTACGCGTTAAAACGCAGATTAAAGCTCAAAACTGCTGTTTTGCTAAAATAAAGCATTTTCAAAGCATTTTAAATCGTTGAATCCCTTCAAATAGGCAATATTAATAAAAACGAATAATAAAAATTCGTCGTTTTTTTTGCTGTTTTACGCGTTAAAACGCAGATAAAGCTCAAACGTGCTGTTTTTCTAAAATAAGCATTTTCAAGCATTTTAGATCATTTGAAATCGTTCAAATAGACGCAATAAAAATAAAAAACGAATAATAAAAATTTCGTACGTTTTTTTCTGTTTTTCGCGTTAAAACGCGAATTTAAAACTCAAAACGTGCTGTTTTGCTAAAATAAGCATTTTCAAGCATTTTAGATGTGAAATCGTTCAAATAGACGCAATAAATAAAAAAGAATAATAAAAATTCACGTTTTTATCTGTTTTGCCGTTAAAACGCAGATTAAACCCAAAAAGTGCTGTTTTGCAAAATAAGCATTTTCAAACATTTTTGATCGTTGAAATCGTTTTAAATAGAAGCAATATTAATAAAAACGAATAATAAAAATTCGTCATTTTTATGCTTTTTACGCGTTAAAACGCAGATTAAAACTCAAAACGTCTGTTTTTTCTAAAATAAGCATTTTCAAAGCTTTTAGATCTTGGAAATCGTTCAAATAGACGCAATATTTAAAAAAAACGAATAATAAAAATTCGTCGTTTTTTTTGCTGTTTTACGCGTTAAAACGCGATTAAAAAAACCCAAAAAGTGCTGTTTTGCTAAAATAAAGCATTTTCAAGCTTTAGATCGTTGAAATCGTTTCAAATAAAACGCAATATTAATAAAAACGGGAAAAATAAAAATTCGTCGTTTTTATGCTGTTTTACGCGTTAAAACGCAGATTAAACTCAAACGTGCTGTTTTGCTAAAATAAGCATTTTCAAGCATTTTAGATCGTTGAAATCGTTCAAATGAAGCAATATTAATAAAAAACGAATAATAAAAAATTCGTCGTTTTTTATGCTGTTTTGCGCGTTAAAACGCAGATTAAAACTCAAAACATGCTGTTTTGCTAAAATAAGCATTTTCAAGCATGCGTAGATCGTTGAAATCCTTAAATAGAACGCAATATTATAAAAACGAATAATAAAAATTCGTCGTTTTTAATGGCTTTTACGCGTTAAAACGCAGATTAAAGCTCAAAACTGCTGTTTGCTAAAATAACATTTTCAAGCATTTTAGATCGTTGAAATCGTTTCAAATAGACGCAATATTAATAAAAACGAATAATAAAAATCGTCGTTTTTAATGCTTTTTACTCAGAAACGCAGATTAAAGCTCAAAACGTGCTGATTTTGCAAAATAAGCATTTTCAAGCTTTTAGATCGTTGAAATCGTTCAAATAGAAACAATATTATGTAAAACGAATAATAAAAAATTCGTAGTTTTATGATCGTTTTACGCTTAAAACGCAGATTAAACTCAAAACGTGCTATTCTTTATCAAAATATAAGCATTTCAAGCATTTTAGATCTTGAAATCGTTTCAAATAGACGAATATTAATAAAAACGAATAATAAAATTCGCGTTTTATGCATTTTACCTAAAACGCAGATTAAACTCAAACGTGCTGTTTTGCTAAACATTTTAATTGGTCGTTCTAATCAAATAGAAGCAATATTAATAAAAACGAAAATAAAATCGTCGTTTTATGCTGTTTACGCGATTAAAACGCAGATTAAAACTCAAAACGTGCTGTTTTGCAAAATAAGCATTTTCAAGCATTTAGATCGTTGAACGCAAAGTAAAATGAAAAACGAATAATAAAAATTTCGTCGTTTTATGCTGTTTTACGTTAAAACGCAGATAAAGCTAAACGTGCTGTTTCTAAAATAACATTTTCAAGCATTTTAGATCGTTGAAATCGTTCAAATAGAGCAATATTAATAAAAACGAATAATAAAATTGTCGTTTTATGCTGTTTCGCGTTAAAACGCGATTAGAAATCAAACTGCTTTTGCAAAAAAGCATTCAAGCATTTAATCGTTAATCCAAATAGACGCAATATTAATAAAAGGATAATAAAATTCGCGTTTTTGTGCTGTTGCGTTAAACCAGATTAAATCAAACGTCTGTTTTGCTAAATAGCATTCAAATTTAGATTTAAATCGTTCAAATAGACATAATAAAACAATAATAAAATCGTCGTTTATGCTTTTGCGTAAACGATTAATCAAAACGTGTAATAACATTTTATTTAGATCGTTAAATCGTTAAATGGCAATATTAAAACAATAATAAATTCGCTTTTTATGCTGTTTTCGCGTTACGATTAAAACAAACGTATTTTAAATACATTCGGCGTGTAAATCGTTCAAATGAAATTAAAACGAAAATTTCGTTTTCTGTTTACGCTTAAACGAATTAAACAAAACGTGCTGTTTAAACTTTTG
>NW_027047268.1:0-16108 GCF_025399875.1 Dalotia coriaria
CACGTTTTGGTTTTTAAACTGCGTTTTAACGCGTAAAACAGCACAAAAAAGGACGAAATTTTTTTATTCGTTTTTATTAATATTGCGTCTATTTGAACAAATTTCAACGATCAAAATGCTTGAAAATTTTTTTAGCAAAACAGCACGTTTTGAGTTTTTTAAACTGCGTTTAACGCGAAAAAAGCATAAAAAAAGACAAATTTTTATTATTGTTTTTAAATATTGCTTCTTTTTAACGATTTCAACGATCTAAAATGCTTGAAAATGCTTATTTTTGCAAAACAGCACGTTTTGAGTTTTTAAACTGCGTTTTTTAAAGCGTAAACAGCATAAAACGACGAATTTTTTATTATTCGTTTTTATTATTGTTTTTATTTGAACGATTTCAACATCTAAAATGCTTGAAAATGTTATTTTGCAAAACAGCACGTTTTGAGTTTTTAAACTGGTTTTAACGCGTAAAACAGCATAAAAAAAGGCGAATTTTTTTTATTGTTTTATTAATATTGTTCTATTTGAACGATTTCAACGATCTAAAATGTTTGAAAAAAGCTTATTTTAGCAAAAAAAGCACGTTTTGAGCTTTTTTCTGGGTTTTTAACCCTAAAACAGCATAAAAAAAGACGAAATTTTTTATTATTGTTTTTTTTTTATTGCGTCTATTTGAACATTTCAACGATCTAAAATGCTTGAAAATGCTTATTTTGCAAAAAAGACGTTTTGAGCAAGGTTTTAACGCGTAAAAAGTAAAACGACGAATTTTTTTTTATTTTGTTTTTTTTAATATTGTTTCTATTTGAACGATTTCAACGATCTAAAATGCTTGAAAATGCTTTTTTAGCAAAACAGCACGTTTTTTAGTTTAACGCGTTTTTTAAAGCGTAAAACAGCATAAAACGACGAAATTTTTATTTTGTTTTTTAATATTGTTCTATTTGAACGATTCCAACGATCTAAAATGCTTGAAAATGCTTATTTTAGCAAAACAGCAGTTTTGAGTTTTTAAACGCGTTTTTGCGCGTAAAAAAGCATAAAACGACGAATTTTTTATTATTCGTTTTTATTAATATTGCCTATTTGAACGATTTCAACGATTAAAATGTTTGAAAATGTTATTTTGCAAAAAAAGCAGTTTTGAGCTTTATTCCGTTTTAACGCGAAAAAAACATAAAAAAGACGAAATTTGATTTTTGTTTTTTTTTTTATTGCTTATTTGAACGATTTCAACGATTGTTTGAAAATGCTTATTTTAGCAAAAAGCACGTTTTGAGTTTAACTGCGTTTTAACGCGTAAAAAAGCATAAAAAAAGACGAATTTTTTTATTCTTTTTTTTTAATATTGTTCAGGGAAAGATTCAACGATTTAAAAAGCTTGAAAATGCTTATTTTAAAAAAAGCACGATTTGAGCTTTAATCTGCGTTTTAACGCGTAAAAAAAGCATAAAAACGACGAAATTTTTTTTTATTCGTTTTTATCAATATTGCGTCTATTTGAACGATTTCAACGATCTAAAATGTTTGAAAATGCTTATTTTAAAGCGCGAAACAGCACGTTTTGAGAGTTTTAATCTGCGTTTTAACGTAAAACAGCATAAAAAACGACGAATTTTTTTATTATTCGTTTTATTAATATTGCTTCTATTTGAACGATTTCAACGATCTAAAATGCTTGAAAATGCTTATTTCCAGCAAAACAGCACGTTTTGAGCTTTAATCTGCGTTTTAACGCGTAAAACAGCATAAAAACGACGAATTTTTTATTATTCGTTTTTATTAATATTGCGTCTATTTGAACGATTTCAGCAAATGATCTAAAATACTTGAAAATGTTTATATTTTAGCAAACAGCACGCGTTTTGAGCTTTGCACCAGCGTTTTAACGCGTAAAAACAGCATAAAACGACGAAATTTTATTATTTGTTTTTATTAATATTGCGTCTATTTGAACGATTTCAACGATCTAAAAATGCTTGAAAGTTTTATTTTAGCAAAACAGCACGTTTTGAGTTTAATTCATTTTAACGCGTAAAACATCAGCAAAAACGACGAAATTTTATTATTATTCGCTTTTTATTAATATTACTTCTATTTGAACGATTTCAACGATCTAAAATAAGCTTGAAAATGCTTATTTTAGCAAAACAGCATCGTTTTGAGCTTTAATCTGCGTTTTAACGCGTAAAAAACAGCATAAAAACGACGAATTTTTATTATTCGTTTTTATTAATATTGCTTCTATTTGAACGATTTAACGATCTTAAAATGCTTGAAAATGCTTAATTTTGAAGCAAAACAGCACGTTTTGAGCTTTAATCTGCGTTTTACCCGCGTAAAACAGCATAAAAACGACGAAATTTTATTATTCGTTTTTATTAATATGGCCTTATTTCTGAAATCGATTTCAACGATCTAAAATGCTTGAAAATGCTTATTTTAGCAAAACAGCACGTTTTGAGCTTTAATCTGCGTTTTAACGCGTAAAACAAAAGCATAAAAATGACGAATTTTTATTATTCGTTTTTATTAATATTGCTTCTATTTGAACGTGATTTCAACGATCTAAAATGCTTGAAAATGCTTATTTTAGCAAAACAGCATCAATGTTTTGAGTTTTAATTTGCGTTTTAACGCGTAAAACAAGCATAAAAAACGACGAATTTTTATTGGTCTGCTCTTTTATTACTATTGCTTCATTTGAACGATTTCAACGATTCTAAAATGTTTGAAAATGCTTATTTCAGCAAAAACAGCACGTTTTTGAGCTTTTATCTCTGCGTTTTAACGCGTAAAACAGCATAAAAACGACGAAATTTTTATTATTATTCGTTTTACACAATATTGCGTCTATTTGAGTTGATTTCAACGATCTAAAATGCTTGAAAATGCTTATTTTAGCAAAACAGCACGTTTTGAGCTTTTTAATCTGCGTTTAACGCGTAAAGAGCATAAAAATGACGAATTTTTTATTATTCGCTTTTATTAATATTGCTTCTATTTAAACGATTTCAACGATCTAAAATGCTTGAAAATGCTTTATTTTAGCAAAACAGCACGATTTGAGCTTTTGGTAATCTGCGTTTTAACGCGTAAAACAGCACATAAAACGACGGTAAATTTTTATTATTCGTTTTTATTAATATTTGCGTCTATTTGAACGATTTCAAATGATCTAAAATGCTTGAAAATGCGCCATTTTAGCAAAAACAGCACGTTTTGAGTTTTATTCTGCGTTTTAACGCGTAAAACAGCATAAAAAAAACGACGAAATTCTTATTATTCGTTTTTTATTTTATTGCGTCTATTTGAACGATTTCAACGATCTAAAAGCTTCAGCAATGCTTATTTTAGCAAAATGGCATCGTTTTATTTTAATCTGCGTTTTAACGCGCGTAAAACAGCATAAAAACAACGAATTTTTTATTACGTTTTATTATTATTTGCGTCTATTTGAACGATTTCCAACGATCTAAAAATGCTTGAAATGCTATTTTAGCAAAAACAGCACGTTTTGAGCTTTAATCTGCGTTTTAACGCGTAAAACAGCATAAAACGACGAATTTTGTATTATTCGTTTTTATTAATATTGCGTCTATTTGAACGATTTCAACGATCTTAAAAAATGCTTGAAAATGCTTATTTTAGCAAAAACAAGCACGTTTTGAGCTTTTAATCTGCGTTTTAACGCGTAAAAACAGCATAAAAACGGCGAATTTTTTATTATCTGCTTCTTATTAATATTGCTTCTATTTGAACGATTTCAACGATCTAAAATGCTTGAAAATGCTTATTTTAGCAAAACAGCACGTTTTGAGTTTTAATCTGCGTTTTAACGCGTAAAAACAGCATAAAAACGACGAATTTTGTATTATTCGTTTTTATTAATATTGCGTCTATTTGAAACGATTTCAACGATCTAAAAATGCTTCTGAAAATGCTTTTAGTTTAGCAAAACAGCACGTTTTGAGCTTTAATCTGCGTTTTAACGCGTAAAACAGCATAAAAAACGACGAATTTTTATTATTCGTTTTGTTATTATTGCTTCTATTTGAACGATTTCAACGATCAAAAATTTCTTGAAAATGCTTACTTTTAGCAAAACAGCACGTTTTGAGCTTTAATCTGCGTTTTAACGTAAACAGCATAAAAAACGACGAAATTTTTATTATTCGTTTTTATTAATATTGTGTCTATTTGAACGATTTCCAACGATCTTAAAATGCTTGAAAATGTTTATATTTTAGCAAAACAGCACGTTTTGAGCTTTAATCTGCGTTTTAACGCGTAAAACAGCATAAAAACGGCGAATTTTTATTATTCGTTTTTATTAATATTACTTCTATTTGAACGATTTCTGTTCAGGATCTAAAATGTTTGAAATGCTTATTTTAGCAAAAACAGTAATGTTTTAGCTTTATTCTGGTTAACGCGTAAAACAGCATAAAAACGTATATTTATAATTCTGTATTATTCGTTTTTATTAATATTGCTTCATTTGAACGATTTCAACGATCTAAAATGCTTGAAAATGTTGGCTTCAGCAAAACAGCATCGTTTGAGCTTCATCTCTGCATTTCACGGCAGGAACAGCACAAAACGACGAAATTTTATTATTCGTTTTATTAATATTGTGGCCCATTTGAGCGATTTCAACGATCTAAAATGCTTTGAAAATGCTTATTCTTTTAGCAAAACAGCACGCCCGAGCTTCTAATCTGCGTTTTAACGCGTAAAAGAGCATAAAAATGACGAATTTTTATTATCTGCTTTTATTAATATTGCTTCTATTTAAACGATTTCAACGATCTAAAATGCTTGAAAATGCTTATTTTAGCAAAACAGCACGATTTGAGCTTTAATCTGCGTTTTAACGCGTAAAAACAGCATAAAAACGACGAAATTTTTATTATTCGTTTTTATTAATATTGCGTCTATTTGAACGATTTCAAACGATCTAAAATGCTTGAAAATGTTTATTATTTTAGCAAAACAGCACGTTTTGAGCTTTATTCTGCGTTTTAACGCGTAAAACAGCAAAAACGACGAAATTTTTTATTATTCGTTTTTATTTTTATTGCGTCTATTTGAACGTGATTTCAACGATCTAAAAAAAAGCTTGAAAAATGCTTATTTTACAAAACAGCACGTTTGAGCTTTAATCTGCGTTTTAACGCGTAAAACAGCATAAAACGACGAATTTTTATTATTCGTGTTTTATTAATATTACTTATTTGGAACGATTTCAACGATTTAAAGCCGTTTGAAATGCTTATTTTAGCAAACAGCACGATTTGAGCTTTAATCTGCGCTTTAACGCGTAAAACAGCATAAAAAACGACGAAATTTCTTTTTATTATTCGTTTTTATTAATATTGCGTCTATTTGAACGATTTCAACGATCTAAAAAACGCTTGAAAATGCTTTATTTTAGCAAAACAGCACGTTTTGAGCTTTATTCTGCGTTTTAACGCGTAAAACAGCATAAAAACGACGAAATTTTTATTATTCCGTTTTTATTTTTATTGCGTCTATTTGAACGTGGATTTCAACGATCTAAAATGCTTGAAAATGCTTATTTTAGCAAACAGCACGTTTTGAGCTTTAATCTGCGTTTTAACGCGTAATACAAGTATAAAAAACGACGAATTTTTTATTATTCGTTTTTTATTAATATTGCTTCTATTTGAACGATTTCAACGATTCAAAATGCTTGAAAATGTTATTTTAGCAAAACAGCACGTTTTGAGCTTTTAATCTGCGTTTTAACGCGTAAAACAGCATAAAACGGCGAATTTTATTATTCATTTTATTAATATTGCTTCTATTTGGAACGATTTCAACGATCTAAAAATAAGTCTGAAAATGCTTATTTTAGCGTAAAAACAGCACGTTTCTTGAGTTTTTTTTCTGCGCCTAACGGCGTAAAACAGCATAAAACGACGAAATCTTTAGCTATTCGTTTTTATTTTATTGCGTCTATTTGAACGATTTCTAACGATCTAAAATTGAAAAAATGTTTATTTAGCAAAACAGCACGTTTTGAGTTTTTAATCTGCGTTTTAACGCGTAAAACAGCATAAAACGACGAATTTTTTATTATTCGTTTTTACATATTTATTTGAACGATTTCAACGATCAAACCGTTTTTGAAAAGTTTATTTTAGCAAAACAGCACGTTTTGAGCTTTAATCTGCGTTTTAACGCGTAAAACAGCATAAAAACGACGAAATTTTATTATTCGTTTTTATTGCATTATTGCGTCTATTTGAACGATTTCAAACAGATCTAAAAATGCTTTGAAAAATGCTGTATTTTAGCAAAAAAACAGCACCGTTTTATTTTAATCTGCGTTTAACGCGTAAAACAGCATAAAAACGGCGAATTTTTATTATTCGTTTTTTATTAATATTACTTCTATTTGAACGATTTCAACGATCTAAAATGTTTGAAAATGCTTATTTTAGCAAACAGCACGTTTTGAGCTTTATTCCGCGTTTTAACGCGCGTAAAACAGCATAAAAACGACGAAATTTTTATTATTCGTTTTATTTTTATTGCGTCTATTTTAACGATTTCAACGATTCAAATGCTTTGAAAATGCTTATTTTAGCAAACAGCATCGTTTTGAGCTCTAATCTGTAAGTTTAACGCGTAAAACAGCATAAAAACGACGAATTTTTTATTATCGTTTTTATTAATATTGCTTCTATTTGAACGATTTCGCTAAACGATCTAAAATGCTTGAAAATGCTTTATTTTATAAGCAAAACAGCACGTTTTGAGCTTTAATCTGCGTTTTAACGCGTAAAAACAGCATAAAAACGACGAAATTTTTATTATTCGTTTCATTAATATTGCGTCTATTTGAACGATTTCAACGATCTAAAAATGCTTGAAAAATGTTTATTTTAGCAAAAAAACAGCACGTTTTGAGTTTTAATCTGCGTTTTAACGCGTAAAACAAAGCATAAAAACGACGAATTTTTTATTATTCGTTTTTATTAATATTGCTTCTATTTGAACGATTTTCAACGATCTAAACGTTTAGCACGTTTATTTTAGCAAACAGCACGTTTTGAGCTTTATTCTGCGTTTTAGCGCGTAAAACAGCATAAAAACGACGAAATTTTTATTATCTGTTTTTATTAATATTGCGTCTATTTAAGCGATTTCAAACGATCTAAAATGCTTGAAAAATGCTTTTATTTTAGCAAAACAGCACGTTTTGAGCTTTAATCTGCGTTTTAACGCGTAAAACAACATAAAACGACGAAATTTTATTATTCGTTTTATTAATATTGCGTCTATTTGAACGATTTCAACGATCTAGAATGCTTGAAAATGCTTATTTTAGCAAAACAGCACGTTTTGAGCTTTGCGTTTTAGCGCGTAAAACAGCATAAAACGACAGGTACATTATTCGTTTTTGTATTAATATAAGCTTCTATTTGAACGATTTCAATGATCTAAAATGCTCGAAAATGCTTATTTTGGCAGAGCAGCGTTTGAAGCTTGTCTGCGTTTTAACGCGTAATACAGCATAAAAACGACGATTTTTATTATTCGTTTTTACGGTAATATTGCTTCTATTTGAACGATTTCAACGATCTAAAATGTAGGAAAATGCGCTATTTTAGCAAAACAGCACGTTTGAGCTTTTAATCTGCGTTTTAACGCGTAAAACAGCATAAAACGACGAATTTTTTATTATTCGTTTTTTTTATTAATATAGCATCTATTTGAACGATTTCCGGCGACCAAAATGCTTGAAAATGCTTATTTACCCAGCAAAACAGCGTTTTGAACTTTAATCTGCGTTTTAACGCGTAAAACAACATAAAATGACGAATTTTTATTATTCGTTTTCGCTGTCCATGCTTCTATTTGAACGATTTCAGCGATCACAAAATGCTTGAAAATGCTTATTTTGTAAAACAGCACGTTTTGAGCTTTAATCTGCGTTTTAACGCGTAAAACAGCATAAAACGACGAATTTTTTATTATTCGTTTTATTAATATTGCACGTCTATTTGAACGATTTCCAACGATCGTGACGAAAATGCTTATTTTAGCAGCAAAACAGCACGTTTTGAGCTTTAATCTGCGTTTTAACGCTTAAAACAACATAAAAACGACGAATTTTATTATTCGTTTTTATTAATATTGCTATTTGAACGATTTCTACGATCTGCAAATGCTTGAAAATGCTTATTTTAGCAAAACAGCACGTTTTTGAGCTTTATTCTGCGTTTTAACGCGTAAAACAGCTTAAAACGACAGATTTTTTATTATTCGTTTTTTTATTAATGTGGCTGTTGAACGATTTCAACGATCTAAAATGCTTGAAAATGCTTATTTTGTAAAACAGCACGTTTTTGAGCTTTAATCTGCGTTTTAACGCGTAAAACATATAAAACGACGAATTTTTATTATTCGTTTTTTATTAATGTACTTCTATTTGAACGATTTCAACGATCTAAAATGCTTGAAAATGCTTTATTTTAGCAAAACAGCACGTTTTGAGCTTTAATCTGCGTTTTTTAACGCGTAAAACAGCAAACGACGAATTTTTTGTTATTCGTTTTTATTAATATTGCTTCAATTTGAACGATTTCAACGATGTAAAATGCTTGAAAATGCTTATTTTAGCAAACAGCACGTTTGAGCTTTAATCTGCGTTTTAACGCGTAAACAACATAAAAACGACGAATTTTTTATTATTCGTTTTTTTATTAATATTGCGTCTATTTGAACGATTTCAACGATCCTAAAATGCTTGAAAATGCTTATTTTAGCAAAACAGCGTTTGAGCTTTTATTCTGCGTTTTAACGCGTAAAAACAGCATAAAACGACGAATTTTTTATTATTCGTTTTTATTATGTTGCTTCTATTTGAACGATTTCCAACGATCTAAAATGCTTGAAAATGCTTATTTTAGCAAAACAGCACGTTTTGAGCTTTTAATCTGCACAACGTAAAACGGCATAAAAACGACGAATTTTTATTATTCGTTTTTTTTGTTAATATTCTTCTGAACGATTTCAGCGATCTAAAATGCTTGAAAATGCTTATTTTAGCAAAACAGCACGTTTTGATTTTAATCTTAACGTTTTAACGCGTAAAACAGCATAAAAACGACAATTTTTTTATTATTCGTTTTTTATTAATAATACGCGTCTATTTGAACGGTACAAGCGATCTAAAATGCTCGAAAATGCTTATTTTAGCAAAACAGCACGTTTTGAGCTTTTAATCTACGTTTTGCTGCGTAAAAGCGGCTTATAAAACGACGAATTTTTTTGTGTCGTTTTTATTAGCCCGCGTCTATTTGAACGATTTCAACGATCTAAATGTAGAAAATGTATTTTTAGCAAAACAGCACGTTTTGAGCTTTAATCTGCACAACGCGTAAACAGCATAAAATGACAGATTTTTATTATTCGTTTTTATTAATATTACTTCTATTTTAACGATTTCATCGATCTAAAATGTAGAAAATGCTTATTTTAGCAAAACAGCACGTTTTGGGCTTTAATCTGCGTTTTAACGCGTAAAACAACATAAAAACGACAGAATTTTATTATTCGTTTTTAATATTGCTTCTATTTGAACGATTCAACGATCTAAATGCTTGAAAATGCTTATTTTAGCAAAACAGCACGTTTGAGCTTTAATCTGCGTTTTAACGCGTAAAACAGCATAAAACGACAGATTTTTTATTATTCGTTTTTATTAATGTACGTCTATTTGAACGGTTCAGCGATCTACAAAATGCCCAGAAAATGCTTATTTTAGCAAAACAGCACGTTTTGAGCTTTATTCTGCGCGTTTTAACGCGTAAAACAGCATAAACGACGAAATTTTTTATTCGTTTTTTATTTTTTATTGCGTCTATTTGAACGATTTCAACGATCTAAAAATGCTGAAAATGCTTATTTTAGCAAAACAGCACGTTTTGAGCTTTGTTATTCTGCGTTTTAACGCGCGTAAAACAGCATAAAACGACGAAATTTTTATTATTCGTTTTTATTTTTGGTAAATCTATTTGAACGATTTCAACGATCTAAAAGCAGAAAATGCTTATTTTAGCAAAATAAGCACGTTTTGAGCTTTAATCTGCGTTTTAACGCGTAAAAACGGCATAAAACGACGAATTTTTTATTATTCGTTTTTATTAATATTGCTTCTATTTGAACGGCTTCAACTTACGTTTAAAATGCTTGAAAATGCTTATTTTTAGCAAAACAGCACGATTTGAGCTTTAATCTGCGTTTAACGCAGTAAAACAGCATAAAACGACAGAAATTTTTTATTATTGGAACTTTTATCAATATTGCGTCTATTTGAACGATTTCAACAATCTAAAATGCTTGAAAATGCTTGTTTAGCAAAACAGCACGTTTGAGAGCTTTTATTCGCACGTTTTAACGCGTAAACAGCGCCAAAACGACGGAAATTTTTATTATTCGTTTTTATTTTTTATTGCGTCTATTTGAACGATTTCAACGGTCTAAAATGCGCGAAAATGCTTATTTTAGCATAAAACAGCACGTTTTGAGCTTTTAATCTACGTTTTAACGCGTAAAACAACATAAAATGACAATTTTTATTATTCGTTTTTATTAATATTGCTTCTATTTAAACGGTTTCATCGATCTAAAATGCTTGAGAGAAAATGCTTATTTTAGCAAAAACAGCACGTTTTGAGCTTTTAATCTGCGTTTTAACGTAAAACAGCATAAAACGACGAAATTTTTATTATTCGTTTTTTAATATTGCTTCTATTTGAACGATTCCAACGATCTAAATGCTTGAAAATGCTTATTTTAGCAAAACAGCGTTTTGAGCTTTAATCTGCGTTTTTTTTAACGCGTAAAACTAACCTAAAACGACGAATTTTTTATTATTCACGTTTTTTATTAATGTGCACGTCTGTTGAACGATTTCAACGATCTAAAAATGCTTGAAAATGCTTATTTTAGCAAAACAGCGTTTTGAGCTTTATTCTGCGTTTAACGCGTAAAACATCATAAAACGACGAAATTTACATTATTCGTTTAATTTTTGTGCGTCTGTTGAACGATTTCAACGATCTAAAATGCTTGAAAATGCTTATTTTTAGCGAGCGGCATTTGAGGCTTTTATTCTGCGTTTTAACACGCGTAAAACAGCATAAAACGAGCGAAATTTTTATTATTCGTTTTTATTTTTGTGCGTCTGTTGAACGATTTCAGCGATCTAAAAGCGAAATGCTTATTTTGAAAACAGCACGTTTGAGCTTTTAATCTGCTGCGTTTAACGCGTAAAACAGCACAAAACGACAGATTTTTATTATTCGTTTTTATTAATATTTAACTTCTATTTAGAACGACTTCAACGATTTAAAATGCTTGAAATGCTTATTTTAGCAAAAACAGCACGATTTAGGCTTTTAATCTGCGTTTTAACGCGTAAACAGCATAAAAACGACGAAATTTTTATTGTTTGAACGTAAATATTGCACGTCTATTTGAACGATTTCAACGATCTAAAATGCTTGAAAATGCTTATTTTAGCAAAACAGCGTTTTGGGCTTTTATTCGGCGCGTTTTAACGCGTAAAACAGCTATAAAAACGACGAAATTTTTTATTGTCGTTTTTTTATTTTATTGCGTCTGTTGAACGATTTCAACGATCTAAAATGCTTTAAAATGCTTATTTTAGCAAAACAGCACGTCTTGAGCTTTAATCTGCGTTTTAACGCGTAAAATAACGCATAAAAGAAACGACAAATTTTTATTATTCGTTTTTATTAATATTTAGCTGTTGAACGGTTTCAGCGTCATCTTGAGAAAATGCTTATTTTTAGCAAAACAGCACGTTTTGAGCTTTTAATCTGCGTTTTAAGCGCGTAAACAGCTTATAAAACGACGAGAATTTTTATTATTCGTTTTTATTAATATTGCGTCTATTTGAACGATTTCCAGCGATCTAAAATGCTTGAAAATACTTATTTTAGCAAAACAGCACGTTTTGAGCTTTTAATCTGCGTTTTTAACGCGTAAAACAGCATAAAAACGACGAAATTTTTTATTATTCGTTTTTTATTATTGCTTCTATTTGAACAGTTTCCAACGGTGATCTAAAATGCTTGAAAATGCTTATTTTAGCAAAACAGCGCGTTTGAGCTTTAATCTGCCTTTTAGCGTAAAGCGACATAAAAGGCGGCGATTTTTTTATTATTCGTTTTTTTATTAAGCATAGTGCTTCTGTTGAACGATTTCAACGATCTAAAATGCTTGTGAAAATGCTTATTTTAGCAAAACAGCACGTTTTGAGCTTAAATCTGCGTTTTAACGCGTAAAACAGCATAAAACGACGAATTTTTATTATTCGTTTTATTAATATTGCGTCTATTTGAACGATTTCAACGATCTAAAAGCCGCGAAAATGCTTATTTTAGCGAAACAGCACGTTTTGAGGCTTTAATCAGCGTTTTAACGCGTAAACAGCATAAAACGACGAAATTTTTTATTATTTGTTTTTATTAATATTGCGTCTATTTGAACGATTTCAACGATCTAAAATGCTTGAAAATGCTTGTTTTGTAGCAACAGCACGTTTTGAGCTTTTAATCTGCGTTTAACGCGTAGCACCATAAAACGACGGGTACATTATTCGTTTTTTTTATTAATATTGCTTCTATTTGAACGATTTCAGCAACGATCTAAAATGCTTGAAAATGCTTATTTTAGCGAGGCGGCACGTTTTGCGAGCTTTTAATCTGCCGCGTTTAACGCGCGTAAAACATCCCATAAAACGACAGAAATTTTTTATTATTTGCTTTTTATTAATATTGTACCTATTTGAACGATTTCAGCGATCTAAATGCTTGAAAATGCTGACAGCAAAACGGCGCGTTTTGTGCTTTGTCTGCGTTTTTAACGCGTAAAACAGCATAAAACGACGGTATTTTTATTATTCGTTTTATTAATATTGCTTCTATTTGAACTATTTCAACGATCTAAAATGCTTGTACTTATTTTTAGCAGCAAAACAGCACGTTTGAGCTTTAATCTGCGTTTAACGCGTAAAACAACGCAAAACAGCGAATTTTTATTATTCGTTTTTATTAATAATTGCGTCTATTTGAACGTTTCAACGATACAAAATGCTTGAAAATGTATTTTAGCAAAACAGCACGTTT
Organism: Dalotia coriaria; assembly: GCF_025399875.1. Lineage (NCBI taxonomy): Eukaryota > Metazoa > Arthropoda > Insecta > Coleoptera > Staphylinidae > Dalotia > Dalotia coriaria. The sequence continues at coordinate 13,185 of NW_027047268.1, forward strand.
TGAGCTTTAATCTGGAACAACGCGTAAAACAGCATAAAACGACGATTTTTATTATTCGTTTTTATTAATATTTAACTTCTATTTGGACGATTTCAACGATCTAAAAAATGCTTGAAAATGCTTATTTTAGCAAAACAGCACGTTTGAGGCTTTATTCTGCGTTTTAACGCGTAAACAACATAAAAACGATGAATTTTTATTATTCGTTTTTTATTAATATTGCTTCTATTTGAACGATTTCAACGATCTAAAATGCTTGAAAATCTTATTTTAGCAAAACAGCACGTTTGAGCTTTAATCTGCGTTTTAACGCGTAAACATCATAGAAACGACGAAATTTTTTATTATTACCGCTTTTTTATTAATATTACTTCTATTTGAACGATTTCAACGATCTAAAATGCTTAGTATGCCCCATTTGGATCAAAACAGCACGTTTTTAGCTTTAATCTGCGTTTTAACGCGTCAAAACAGCATAAAACGACGAATTTTTATTATTCGTTTTATTAATATTGCTTCTATTTAAACGATTTCAACGATCTAAAATGCTTGAAAATGCTTATTTTGCTTAAACGCGCCGCGATTTTAATTTAATCTGGTTTTAAACGCGTAAAACAACATAAAAACGACAGAGATTTTTATTATTCGTTTTTTTTTTTAATATTTGCTTCTATTTGAACGATTTCAAGCGATCTAAAATGCTTGAAAATTACTTATTTTAGCAAAAACAGCACGTTTGAGCTTTTAATCTGCGTTTTAACGCGTAAAACAGCATAAAACGACAGAAATTTTATTATTCGTTTTTATTAATATTGCGTCTATTTGGACGATTTCAAACGATCGTCGCGAAAAGAAAATTCTTATTTTAGCAAAACAGCACGTTTTGAGCTTTAATCTGCGTTTTAACGCGTAAAAACAACATAAAAACGGCGAATTTTTTATTATTCGTTTTTATTAATATTGCTTCTATTTGAACGATTTCAACGATCTAAAATGCTTGGTATTATTTTAGCAAAACCGGCGCGTTTGGGCTGTCTGCGTTTTTAACGCGTAAAAACAACATAAAACGACGGTTTTATTATTCGTTTTTTATTAATATTGCGTCTATTTGAACGATTTCAGCGATCTAAAATAGCGAAAATGCTTATTTTAGCAAAACAGCATTTTGAGCTTTTATTCTGCGTTTAACGTAAAACAGCATAAAACGACGGGAATTTTTATTATTCGGTTTTTATTAATATGCAAAATTATTTGAACGATTTCAACGATCTAAAGTACGCTGAAAATGCTTATTTTGTAAAAAACAGCGTTTTGAGCTTTATTCTGCGTTTTAACGCGTAAAAGGCAGCATAAAACGACGAAATTTTTATTATTCGTTTTTATTTTTATTGCGTCTATTTGAACGATTTCAACGATCTAAAATGCTTGAAAATGCTTATTTTAGCAAAACAGCACGTTTTGAAGCAATCTGCGTTTTTAACGCGTAAACAGCATAAAACGGCGAAATTTTTATTATTCGTTTTTATTAATATTGCGTCTATTTGAACGATTTCAACGATCTAAAATGCTTGAAAATGCTTATTTTAGCAAAACAGCACGTTTTGAGCTTTTATTCTGCGTTTTAACTCGTAAAACAGCATAAAAACGACGAAATTTTTATTATTTTTTTTATTTTAATATTATTTTAGGTTTAAATTAAAAGTTAAATTTTTTTAAAAAGACAGTTGATCTTTTTTGCAAAACAGCAAAAAGCTTTAAAAAGTTTTATTTAAAATTTTTTTTAAGTTTCGGGTAAATTCCTTAAAATTGGGGAAAAATTTGAAAAGTTTTTTTTTTATAAAGCTAAAAATAAAAAATTTTAAATTTTTATTATGTTTTAATTTGTTTTTAACGATTTAACTTTGAAATTTTTTAGCAAAACCAAAGTTTAACTTTTTTTTTAACGCGTAAAAAAAACAAAATTTTTAATTCTTTTTTATTTTGGTCTATTTGAACCCTTAAAAATTGAAATCTTTTTTAAAAAACAGTTTGGGGTTTTTGCGTTTAACTTAAGAAAAAAATTTTTTCTTTTTTAATTTGGAAATTTTTTTTAACGTCAAAAAAATTTAAAATTTTTTGAAAACAAACATTTGGGTTTAATTTTGGTTTTTTAAAAAAACCAAAAAACGACAATTTTATTTTTTTTTTTATTTTATCCTTTTTAACAGTTCAACGTCTAAAATTTGAAAATTTTTTTTAGCAAAACAGCCTTTTGAGCTTTAATCTGCGTTTTAACGCGTAAAACAGCATAAAACGACGAATTTTATTATTCGTTTTATTAATTGCGTCTATTTGAACGATTTCAACGATCTAAATGCTTGAAAATGCTTATTTAGAAAACAGCACGTTTTGAGCTTTTTAAACTGCGTTTTAACGCGTAAAACAGCTCGAAAACGAGAATTTTTATTATTCGTTTTATTAATTTTGGCTTTTATTTGAACGATTTCAACGATCTAAAATGCGAAAATGCTTATTTTAGAAAACAGCACGTTTTGAGCTTTAATCCCGCGTTTTAACGCGTAAAACAACATAAAACGACGAAATTTTTATTATTCGTTTTTTTTTAAAATTGCTCTATTTGAACGTTTCAACGATTAAACGAAAAGCTTTTTAAAAGAAGGTTATTTGTTTAGCGTAAAACAAAAAAACGAATTTTTTTTTTAATTCATTTTAACGCGTTTAAAACGGCATTTTAAAACGCTTTTAGTTTTTGTTTATTTTTTTTTTTAGTAGCTTAATTTGAGACGGAATTTTTTCCCTTTTTTCGAAATTTTTTTAAAGATTAAAGCAAAGGAACATTTGGGTTTATTTTATAAATTAAAAAAACAAGCGCAAATTTTGGAAAACTTTTTAAAATTTCCTGCGTTTTTTAAACGCGTTTTTTT
>NW_027047269.1:0-16106 GCF_025399875.1 Dalotia coriaria
ACAAAATTTGAAAATTTTTAAAAATTTTTTTTTTAACCGGGAAAACAACTTTAAAAGGGCAATTTTTTTTTTTTTATTAAAACTTTTTTTAAAGATTTCAACGATCTAAAAATTTTTAAAATCTTTTTTTAGAAAAACCTTTGACTTTAACTGCGTTTTTACCGTAAAACCAAAAACGACGAATTTTTTATTTTTTTTTTTATTAATATTGCTTCTATTTGAACGATTTCAACGATCTAAAATGCTTGAAAATACTTATTTTGGCAAAAACAGCACGTTTGAGCTTTAATCTGCGTTTTTACACGTAAAACAGCATAAAACGACGAAATTTTTATTATTCGTTTTTTATTAATATTGCTCTATTTGAACGATTTCAACGATCTAAAATGTTTGAAAATGATTATTTTAGCAAAACAGCACGTTTGAGCTTTAATCTGCGTTTTAACACGTAAAACAGCATAAAACTGACGAATTTTTATTATTCGTTTTTTTATTAATATTGCTTCTATTTGAACGATTTCAACGATCTAAAATGCTTGAAAATGCTTATTTTTAGCAAAACAGCACGTTTTGAGCTTTAATCTGCGTTTTAGCGTAAACAGCATAAAATCGACAGAAATTTTTTATTATTCGTTTTTTTTATTAATGTGCGTCTATTTGAACGATTTCAACGATCTAAAATGCTTGAAAATGATTATTTAGCAAAACAGCACGTTTTGAGCTTTAATCTGCGTTTTTAACGCGTAAAACAGCATAAAAACGACGAATTTTTACATTATTCGTTTTTATTAATAATGTGAAAAGCTACTATTTGAACGATTTCCAGCGATCTAAATGCTTGAAAATGATTATTTTTAGCAAAACAGCACGTTTTGAGCTATAATCTGCGTTTAACGCGTAAAACGAAAAAACATAAAACAGCGAATTTTTATTATTCGTTTTATTAATGTTAGCTACTGTTTGAACGATTTCCAGCGATCTAAAATGCTTGAAATCTTATTTTTCGCAAAACAGCACGTTTTGAGCTTTTAATCTGCGTTTAACGCGTAAAACAGCATAAAAACGACGAATTTTTTTTATTATTCGTTTTATTAATATTACTTCTATTTGAACGATTTCAGCGATCTAAAATGCTTGAAAATGCTTATTTTGTAGCAAAACAGCACGTTTTTGAGCTTTAATCTGCGTTTTACGTAAAACAGCATAAAAACGACAAATTTTTATTATTCGTTTTTTATTAATATTTGCTCCTATTTGAACGATTTCAACGATCTAAAATGCTTGAAAATGATTATTTTTAGCAAAACAGCACGTTTTGAGCACTGAAAATCTGCGTTTTAACACGTAAAACAGCATAAAAACGACAATTTTTTTATTATTCGTTTTTATTAATATTGCTTCTATTTGAACGATTTCAACGATCTAAAATGCTTGAAAATGATTATTTTAGCAAAACCAGCACGTTTTTGAGCTTTAATCTGCGTTTTAACGCGTAAAACAGCATAAAAACGATGAATTTTTTTATTATTCGTTTTTTTTATTATAATTACGTCTATTTGAACGATTTCAGCGATCACAAAATGCTTGAAAATGAGATTATTTTACTTAAAACAGCACGTTTTGAGCTTTAATCTGCGTTTTAACGCGTAAACAGCATAAAACGACGAATTTTTATTATTCGTTTTTGTTAATGTGCTTCTGTTGAACAGTTTCAGCGATCTAAAATGGCGAAAATGCTTATTTTGGCAAAACTGGCACGTTTTGAGCTTTAATCACCGCGTTTTAACGCGTAAAACAGCATAAAACGACAAATTTTATATTGATGCGTTTTATTAATATTAGCTTTAATTTGAACGATTTCAACGATCACGTGCTTGAAAATACTTATTTTAGCAAAACAGCACGTTTTGAGCTTTAATCTGCGTTTTAACGCGTAAAACAGCATAAAACGATGAATTTTATTATTCGTTTTTTATTAATGTGCTTCTATTTGAACGATTTCCAGCGTATAAAATGCTTGAAAATGATTATTTTAGCAAAAACAGCACGTTTTGAGCTTTTAATCTGCGTTTTAACGCGTAAAACAGCATAAAACGACGAATTTTTTATTATTCGTTTTTATTAATATTGCTTCTATTTGAACGATTTCAACGATCTAAAATGCTTGAAAATGATTATTTTAGCAAAACAGCACGTTTGAGCTTTTAATCTGCGTTTTAACGCGTAAAACGAAGCATAAAAACGACGAATTTTTTTTATTATTCGTTTTTATTAATATTGCGTCTATTTGAACGATTTCAACGATCTAAATGCGCTTGAAAATGATTATTTTAGCAAAACAGCGTTTTGAGCTTTTAATGCGTTTAACGCGTGAAACAACATAAAACGGCAGATTTTTTATTATTCGTTTTATTAATGTGCTCTATTTGAACTGATTTCCAACGATCTAAAATGCTTGAAATGCTTATTTAAACAAAACAGCACGTTTTGAGCTTTAATCTGCGTTTAACGCGTAAAACAACACCGCATATAAACGACAACATTTTTATTATTATTCGTTTTAGTAATATTGCACGTCTATTTGAACGATTTCAACGATCTAAAATGTGAAAATGATTATATTAGCAAAACAAGCACGTTTTGAGCTTTTAATCGCGCGTTTTAACGCGTAAAACAACATAAAACGACAAAATTTTTATTATTCGTTTTTATTAATATTTGAAAATCTATTTGAACGATTTCAACGATATAAAATGTAGAAGTTATTTTATAAAACAGCACGTTTTGAGCTTTGTCGGTTTTAACGTAAAACTAACATATAAACGACAAAAGGAATTTTTATTATTCGTTTTTATTAATTGCGTCTATTTGAACGATTTCAACGATCTAAAATGCTTGAAAATGATTATATTAGCAAAACCGGCACGTTTTTGAGCTTTAATCTGCGTTTTAACGCGTAAAACAGCATAAAACGACAGATTTTTATTATTCGTTTTTATTAATGTGCTTCTATTTGAACGATTTCAACGGTCAAAAATGCTTGAAAATGCTTATTTTAGCAAAACAGCGCGTTTTGAGCTTTAATTTGCGTTTTAACGCGTAAAACAGCATATAAACGACAACATTTTTTATTATTCGTTTTTATTAATATTGCCCTCTATTTGAAACGATTCAACGATCTAAAATGCTTGAAAATGATTATATTAAGCAAAACAGCACGTTTTGAGCTTTAATCTGCGTTTTAAGCGTAAAACAGCATAAAAACGACGAAATTTTATTATTCGTTTTTATTAATATTGCGTCTATTTGAACGATTTCAACGATATAAAATGCTTGAAAATGATTATTTTGAAAATAGCACGTTTTGGTTTTAACGCGTTTTAAACGTAAAACGCATAAAACGCAAATTTTTATTATTGTTTTTTTTAATTGCCTATTTGAACGATTTCAACAATCTAAAAAGCTTGAAAAAGATTATTTTAGCAAAAAAGCCGTTTTTAGCTTTAATCTGCGTTTTAACGCGTAAAACAATAAAAGACGAATTTTTATTATTCGTTTTTTTTTAATATTGCTTCAGAACGATTTCAACGTCTGAAAAGCTTTAAAATGTTTTTTTAGCAAAAAGCCCTTTTACTTTAATTCGTTTTTAAAACGTAAACGTAAAACGACGAAATTTTTATTATTGTTTTTATTAATATTTCCCATTTGAACGATTTCACAATCAAAATGCTTGAAAAAGATTATTTTAGCAAAACAGCACGTTTTTAGTTTAATCTGCGTTTTAACGCGTAAAACACATAAAACGGAATTTTTTTATTCGTTTTTATTAATATTTTTCTATTTGAACGTTTTAACGATCAAATGCTTGAAAATGCATTTTAAAAAAAGGACGTTTTTAGCTTTTTAAACGCGTTTTAACGCGTCGTAAAAACGCAAATTTTTTTTTATTCGTTTTTTTAATATTGGGGTCTATTTGAACGATTTCAACGTCTAAAATGCTTGAAAATGATTATTTTGCAAAACAGCACGTTTTGAGCTTTAATCTGCGTTTTAACGCGTAAAAAAAGCATAAAACGACAATTTTTATTATTCGTTTTTTTTTATTGCTTCTATTTGAACGATTTCAACGTCTAAAATGCTTGAAAAAGCTTTTTTTCAAAACGCATTTTTAGTTTTAATCTGCGTTTTAACGCGTAAACGCATAAAAGACGAAATTTTTTTTTTTTCGTTTTTTTTAAATTGCGACTATTTGAACGATTTCAACGATCAAAATGCTTGAAAATGCTTATTTTAGCAAAACAGCCATTTTTAGTTTAATCTGCGTTTAACGCGTAAAAAAGCATAAAAAAAGACAATTTTTTTATTCGTTTTTTTTTCAATATTGCGTCTATTTGAACGATTTCAACGATCTAAAATGCTTGAAAATGTTATTTTAGCAAAACAGCACGTTTGAGTTTAATCTGCGTTTTAAGCGTAAAAAAGCAAAAAAAGAAATAAATTTTTCGTTTTTTTTTTAATATTAACCATTTGGGTTTAACGTTTAAAAAGCGAAAAAGTTATTTTTGCAAAACAGCACGTTTGAGGGTTTAATATGCGTTTTAACGCGTAAAACAGCAAAACGACGTTTTTTATTCGTTTTTAAAAATTTGCTTTATTTGAAATTTCCGATCTAAAATGCTTGAAAATGATTATTTTAGCAAAAAAGCGTTTTGAGCTTTAATCGCGTTTTAACCCTAAAACACATAAAACGACGAAATTTTTTTTTTTTTCGTTTTTATTAAATTGCGTCTATTTGAACATTTTAACGATCTAAAAGCTTTAAAATGATTATTTTAGCAAAACAGCCCTTTTGAGCAATCTGCGTTTAACGCGTAAAACAGCATAAAAAAAGACGAATTTTTTTTTTCGTTTTTTTTTAATATTCATCTATTTGAACGTTTCAACGATCTAAAAAAGCTTGAAAATGCTTATTTTTGCAAAAAAGCACGTTTTTAGCTTTAATCTGCGTTTTAACGCGTAAAACAGCATAAAAACGACGAATATTTTATTATTCGTTTTTATTAATATTGCTTCTATTTAAACGATTTCAACGATCTAAAATGCTTGAAAATGCTTATTTTAGCAAAACAGCACGTTTTGAGCTTTAATCTGCGTTTTAACGCGTAAAACAGCATAAAAACGACGAATTTTTTATTATTCGTTTTTTATTAATATTGCTTCTATTTGAACGATTTCAATGATCTAAAATGCTTGAAAATGCTTTTTTAGCAAAACAGCGTTTTGAGCTTTTAATCGCGTTTTAACGCGTAAAAAGCATAAAAACGACGAATTTTTTTATTCGTTTTTTATTAATATTGCGTCTATTTGAACGATTTCAACGATCTAAAATGCTTGAAAATGCTTTTTTCAGCAAAACAGCACGTTTTGAGTTTAATTGCGTTTTAACGCGTAAAAGCATAAAAACGAAATTTTTTTTCGTTTTTATTAATATTGCTTTATTTGAACGATTTCAACGATCTAAAATGCTTGAAAATGATTATTTTAGCAAAACAGCACGTTTTGAGTTTTAATCTGCGTTTTAACGCGTAAAAAGCATAAAAACGACGAAATTTTATTATTCATTTTTATAATATTGCGACTATTTGAACGATTTCAACGATCTAAAATGCTTGAAAATGCTTATTTTAGCAAAACAGCACGTTTTGAGCTTTAATCTGCGTTTTAACGCGTAAAACAGCATAAAACGACGAATTTTTATTATTCGTTTTTATTAATATTGCTTCTATTTGAACGATTTCAACGATCTAAAATGCTTGAAAATGCTTATTTTAGCAAAAAACAATCGTTTTGAGTTAATCTGACGTTTTAACGCGTAAAACAGCATAAAACGACGAAATTTTTATTATTCGTTTTTATTAATATTGCGTCTATTTGAACGATTTCTACAATCTAAAATGATTGAAAATGCTTATTTTAGCAAAACAGCCGTTTTGAGCTTTTAATCTGCGTTTTAACGCGTAAAACAGCATAAAACGACGATTTTTTATTATTCGTTTTTATTAATATTGCTTCTATTTGAACGATTTCAACGATCTAAAATGCTTGAAAATGCCTATTTTAGCAAAAAGCACGTTTTGAGCTTTAATCTGCGTTTTAACGCGTAAAACAGCATAAAAACGACGAATTTATTATTATTCGTTTTTATTAATATTCCTCTATTTGAACGATTTCAATGATCTAAAATGCTTGAAAATGCTTATTTTAGCAGCAAACAGCACGTTTTGAGCTTTAATTGCGTTTTAACGCGTAAAAAGCATAAAAACGACGAAATTTTTATTATTCGTTTTTTATTAATATTGCGTCTATTTGAACGATTTCAACGATCTAAAATGCTTGAAAATGCTTATTTTAGCAAAAGCACGTTTTGAGCTTTAATCTGCGTTTTAACGCGTAAAACAGCATAAAACGACGAATTTTTATTATTCGTTTTTTTAATATGCTTCTATTTGAACGATTTCAAACGTCTAAAATGCTTGAAAATGCTTATTTTAGCAAAACAGCACGTTTTGAGCTTTAATCTGCGTTTTAACGCGTAAACAGCATAAAACGACAAAAATTTTATTATTCGTTTTTATTTATATTGCGTCTATTTGAACGATTTCAACGATCTAAAATGCTTGAAAATGCTTATTTTAGGAAAACAGCCGTTTTGAGCTTTTAATCTGCGCTTTAACGCGTAAAACAGCATAAAACGACGAATTTTTATTATTCGTTTTATTAATATTGCGTCTATTTGAACGATTTCAACGATCTAAAATGCTTGAAAATGCTTATTTTAGCAAAACAGCACGTTTTGAGCTTTAATCTGCGTTTTTAACGCGTAAAACAGCATAAAAACGACGAATTTTTTATTATTCGTCTTTTATTAATATTGCGTCTATTTGAACGATTTCGACGATCTAAAATGCTTGAAAATGCTTATTTTAGCAAAACACAGTTTTGAGCTTTAATCTGCGTTTTAACCCGTAAAACAGCATAAAACGACGAAATTTTATTATTCGTTTTTATTAATATTGCGTCTATTTGAACGATTTCAACGATCTAAAATGCTTGAAAATGATTATTTTAGCAAAACAGCACGTTCTGAGCTTTAATCTGCGTTTTAACGCGTAAAACAGCATAAAAACGACGAAATTTTTATTATTCGTTTTATTAATATTGCGTCTATTTGAACTGATTTCAACGATCTAAAATGCTTGAAAATGCTTATTTTAGCAAAACAGCACGTTTGAGCTTTAATCTGCGTTTTAACGCGTAAAACAGCATAAAACGACGAATTTTTATTATTCGTTTTATTAATATTGCTTCTATTTGAACGATTTCAACGATCTAAAATGCTTGAAAATGCTTATTTTAGCAAAACAGCACGTTTTGAGCTTTAATCTGCGTTTTAACGCGTAAAACAGCATAAAACGACGAATTTTTATTATTCGTTTTTATTAATATTGCGTCTATTTGAACGATTTCAACGATCTAAAATGCTTGAAAATGCTTATTTTAGCAAAACAGCGTTTTGAGCTTTAATCTGCGTTTTAACGCGTAAAAACAGCATAAAACGACGAAATTTTTATTATTCGTTTTTATTAATATTGCGTCTATTTGAACGATTTCAACGATCTAAAATGCTTGAAAATGCTTATTTTAGCAAAACAGCACGTTTTGAGCTTTAATCTGCGTTTTAACGCGTAAAACAGCATAAAACGACGAATTTTTATTATTCGTTTTTATTAATATTGCTCTATTTGAACGATTTCAACGATCTAAAATGCTTGAAAATGCTTTTTTAGCAAAACAGCACGTTTTGAGCTTTAATCTGCGTTTTAACGCGTAAAACAGCATAAAACGACAGAAATTTTTATTATTCGTTTTTATTAATATTGCGTCTATTTGAACGATTTCAACGATCTAAAATGCTTGAAAATGCTTATTTTAAAAACCCGGGCTTTTTTTTCCCTTTTTTGGAAAAAAAAAAAAATTTTTTTTTTTTTTTTTTTTATTTAACGATTTAATCTAAAATTTAAAAAAAAAAAAAGGGGTTTAATCTGCGTTTTAACCGAAAAAAGCATAAAAACGAAAATTTTTTTTATTCGTTTTTTTTTTTATTGGCATTTGAACGATTTCAAGTCAAAAAGCTTGAAAATGTTTTTTGAAAAAAAAACCGTTTTTTTTTTCGGTAAAAAAAAAAAAACCCTTTTTTTTTTATTCGGTTTTTTTAAGTTTTAACGTCAAAAAAATTTTTTAAAAAGCTTTTTTTCAAAAAAAGTTTTTGGGTTTTTAAGCGTTTAACCTAAAAAAGAAAAAAAAATTTTTTTTTTTTTTTTTTGGCCATTTAACGATTTTAAAAAAAAAAATGCTTGAAAAGCTTTTTTTGCAAAAAAGCATTTTAGTTTTTTCCTTTTAAAAAGGAAAAAATAAAACCCTTTTTATTTTTCGTTTTTTTAAATTCCATTTGAAAAAAGATTTTTTGAAAAGTTTTTTTTTGGAAAAAAGCCCGTTTTGAGTTTAATCTGCGTTTTAACGCGTAAACAGCATAAAAACGACGAAATTTTTATTATTCGTTTTATTAATATTGCGTCTATTTGAACGATTTCAACGATCTAAAATGCTTTAAAATGATTATTTTAGCAAAACAGCACGTTTTGAGTTTTAATCTGCGTTTTAACGCGTAAAACAGCATAAAACGACGAAATTCTTTATTATTGTTTTCTATTAATATTGCGTCTATTTGAACGATTTCAACGATCTAAAATGCTTGAAAATGATTATTTTAGCAAAACAGCACGTTTTGAGCTTTTAATCTGCGTTTTAACGCGTAAAACTGCATAAAAACGACGAATTTTTTATTATTCGTTTTTATTAATATTGCTTCTATTTGAACGATTTCAACGATTTAAAATACTTGAAAATGCTTATTTTAGCAAAACAGCACGTTTTGAGCTTTAATCTGCGTTTTAACGCGTAAAACAGCATTAAAACGACGAAATTTTTATTATTTGTTTTTATTAATATTGCGTCTATTTGAACGATTTCAACGATCTAAAAATGCTTGAAAATGCTTTATTTTAGCAGAACAGCACGTTTTGGCTTTAATCTGCGTTTTAACGCGTAAAACAGCATAAAAACGACGAATTTTTATTATTCGTTTTTATTAATAATGCTTCTATTTGAACGATTTCAACGATCTAAAATGCTTGAAAATGCTTATTTTAGTAAAAGAGCACGTTTTGAGCTTTTAATCTGCGTTTTAACGCGTAAAACAGCATAAAAACGACGAATTTTTATTATTCGTTTTTATTAATATTGTTCTATTTGAACGAATTCAACGATCTAAAATGCTTGAAAATGCTTATTTTAGCAAAACAGCACGTTTTGAGCTTTAATCTGCGTTTTAACGCGTAAAACAGCATAAAAACGACGAATTTTTATTATTCGTTTTTATTAATATTGCTTCTATTTGAACGATTTCAACGATCTAAAATGCTTGAAAATGCTTGTTTAGCAAAACAGCACGTTTTGAGCTTTAATCTGCGTTTTAACACGTAAAACAGTATAAAACGACGAAATTTTTATTATTCGTTTTTATTAATATTGCTTCTATTTGAACGATTTCAACGATCTAAAATGCTTGAAAATGCTTATTTTAGCAAGCAAAACAGCACGTTTTGAGCTTTAATCTGCGTTTTAACGCGTAAAAAGCATAAAACGACGAAATTTTTATTATTCGTTTTTATTAATATTGCGTCTATTTGAACGATTTCAACGATCTAAAATGCTTGAAAATGCTTATTTTAGCAAAACAGCACGTTTTGAGCTTTAATCTGCGTTTTAACGCGTAAAACAGCATAAAAACGACGAATTTTTATTATTCGTTTTATTAATATTGCTCTATTTGAACGATTTCAACGATCTAAAATGCTTGAAAATGCTTATTTTAGCAAAACAGCACGTTTTGAGCTTTAATCTGCGTTTTAACGCGTAAATCAGCATAAAACGACGAAATTTTATTATTCGTTTTTATTAATATTGCGTCTATTTGAACTTTCTACAATCTAAAATGATTGAAAATGCTTATTTTAGCAAAACAGCACGTTTTGAGCTTTAATCTGCGTTTTAACGCGTAAAACAGCATAAAAACGACGAATTTTTAATTCTTATTTTATTAATATTGCTTCTATTTGAACGATTTCAACGATCTAAAATGCTTGAAAATGCCTATTTTAGCAAAACATGCACGTTTTGAGCTTTAATCTGCGTTTTAACGCGTAAAATAGCATAAAACGACGAATTTATTATTATTCGTTTTTATTAATATTGCCTCTATTTGAACGGGTTTCAATGATCTAAAATGCTTGAAAATGCTTATTTTAGCAAAACAGCACGTTTTGAGTTTAATCTGCGTTTTAACGCGTAAAAGAGCATATAAAACGACGAAATTTTTATTATTCGTTTTATTAATATTGCAGTCTATTTGAACGATTTCAACGATCTAAAATGCTTGAAAATGCTTATTTTAGCAAAACAGCACGTTTTGAGTTTTAATCTGCGTTTTAACGCGTAAAACAGCATAAAAACGAGAATTTTTATTATTCGTTTTATTAATATTGCTTCTATTTGAACGATTTCAACGATCTAAAATGCTTGAAAATGCTTATTTTAGCAAGACAGCACGTTTTGAGCTTTTAATCTGCGTTTTAACGCGTAAAACAGCATAAAAACGACGAATTTTTATTATTCGTTTTATTATATTGCGTCTATTTGAACGATTTCAACGATCTAAAATGCTTGAAAATGCTTATTTTAGCAAAACAGCACGTTTTGAGTTTTAATCTGCGTTTTAACGCGTAAAACAGCATAAAAACGACGAAATTTTTATTATTCGTTTTTATTAATATTGCGTCTATTTGAACGATTTCAACGATCTAAAATGCTTGAAAATGCTTATTTTAGCAAAACAGCACGTTTTGAGCTTTAATCTGCGTTTTAACGCGTAAACAGCATAAAACGACGAAATTTTTATTATTCGTTTTTATTAATATTGCGGCCCCATTTGAACGATTTCCCAACGATCTAAAATGCTTGAAATGCTTATTTTAGCAAACAGCACGTTTTGAGCTTTAATCTGCGCTATTAACGCGTAAACAGCATAAAAAAACGACGAAATTCTTTATAATTCGTTTTTATTAATATTGCGTCTATTTTGAACGATTTCAACGATCTGAAATGCTTGAAAATGATTATTTTAGCAAAACAGCACGTTTTGAGTTTTAATCTGCGTTTTAACGCGTAAACAAAGCATAAAAACGACGAATTTTTTTATTATTCGTTTTTTATTAATATTGTTTCATTTTTGAACGATTTCAACGATCTAGAATGCTTGAAAATGTTTCTTTAGCAAAACAGCACGTTTTGAGCTTTAATCTGCGTTTTAACGCGTAAAACAGCATAAAAACGACGAAATTTTTATTATTCGTTTTTATATATTGGTGTCTATTTGAAATCGACAACGATCTGAAATGCTTGAAATGATTATTTTAGCAAAACAGCACGTTTTGAGCTTTTAATCTGCGTTTTAACGCGTAAACAGCACAAAACGACGTGAATTTTTATTATTCGTTTCATTAATATTGCTTCATTTGAACGATTTCAACGATCTAAAATGCTTGAAAATGCTTATTTTAAAGCAAAACAGCATCGTTTTGAGCTTAATCTGCGTTTTAACGCGTAAAACAGCATAAAACGACGAAATTTTTATTATTCGTTTTTATTAATATTGCGTCTATTTGAACGTGATTTCCAACGATTCAAAATGCTTTAAAATGATTATTTCAGCAAAAACAGCATGTTTTGAGCTAATCTGCGTTTTAACGCGCGTAAAACAGCATAAAAACGACGAAATTTTTATTATTTGTTTTCATTAATATTGCGTCTATTTGAACGATTTCAACGATCTAAAATGCTTGAAAAATGATTATTTTAGGCAAAACAGCACGTTTTGAGCTTTAATCTGCATTTTAACGCGTAAAACAGCATAAAACGACGAAATTTCTTTTTATTAATATTCGTTTTATTAATATTGTTTCTATTTGAACGATTTCAACGATCTAAAATGTTTGAAAATGCTTATTTTAGCAAACAGCACGTTTGGGCTTTAATCTGCGTTTTAACGCGTAAAACAGCATAAAAACGACGAATTTTTTATTATTCGTATTTTATTAATATTGCTTCTATTTGAACGATTTCGACGATCTAAAAATGCTTGAAAAATGCTTATTTGTGCTAAAACAGCACGTTTTGAGCTTTAATCTGCGTTTTAACGCGTAAAACTGCATAAAACGACGAATTTTTTATTATTCGTTTTTGCCATTATTGCTTCTATTTGAACGATTTCAACGATTTAAAATACTTGAAAATGCTTATTTTAGCAAAACAGCACGTTTTGAGTTTTTAATTGCGTTTAACGCGTAAAACAGCACATTAAAACGACGAAATTTTTTATTATTTGTTTTTTATTAATATTGCGTCTATTTGAACGATTTCAACGATCTAAAATGCTGAAATGCTTATTTTAGCAGAACAGCACGTTTTATTTTAATCTGCGTTTTAACGCGTAAAACAGCACACATAAAAAACGACGAATTTTTTATTATTCGTTTTTATTAATAATGCTTCTATTTGAACGATTTCAACGATCTAAAATGCTTGAAAATGCTTATTTTAGTAAAAGAGCACGTTTTGAGCTTTAATCTGCGTTTCAACGCGTAAAACAGCATAAAACGACGAATTTTTTATTATCTGTTTTGCCATTATTGCCTCTATTTGAACGGAATTCAATGATCTAAAATGTTTGAAAATGCTTATTTTAGCAAAACAGCACGTTTTGAGCTTTAATCTGCGTTTCAACGCGTAAACAGCATAAAAAACGACGAATTTTATTATTCGTTTTTATTAATATTGCTTCTATTTGAACGATTTCAACGATCTAAAATGCTTGAAAATGCTTGTTTAGCAAAACAGCACGTTTTGAGCTTTAATCTGCGTTTTAACACGTAAAACAGTATAAAACGACGAAATTTTTATTATTCGTTTTTATTATTATTGCTTCTATTTTGAACGATTTCAACGATCTAAAATGCTTGAAAATGCTTATTTTAGCAAAAAACAGTTAATGTTTTGAGTTTTAATCCGTTTTAACGCGTAAAACAGCATAAAAACGACCTAATTTTATTATTCGTTTTATTAATATTGCTTCTATTTGAACGAATTCAACGATCTAAAATGCTTGAAAATGCTTATTTTAGCAAAACAGCACGTTTGAGCTTTAATCTGCGTTTTAACGCGTAAAACAGCATAAAAACGACGAAATTCTTTTTATTATTCGTTTTTATTTATATTGCGTCTATTTGAACGATTTCAACGGATCTAAAATGCTTGAAAATGTTTATTTTAGAAAACAGCACGTTTTGAGTTTTAATCTGCGCTTTAACGCGTAAAAACAGCATAAAAACGACGAATTTTTATTATTCGTTTTTATTAATATTAAGGCCTATTTGAACGATTTCCCAACGATCTAAAATGCTTGACAATGCTTTATTTTAGCAAAAACAGCACGTTTTGAGCTTTAATCTGCGCGTTTTTAACGCTTAAAACGCGCTAAAAAACGACGAATTTTTTATTATTCGTTTTTATTAATATTGCGTCTATTTGAAACGATTCTAACGATCTAAAATGCTTGAAAATGCTTTACTTTAGCAAAACAGCACGTTTTGAGCTTTAATCTGCGTTTAACCTGTAAAACAGCATAAAAACGACGAAATTTTTATTATTCGTTTTTATTACTATTGCGTCTATTTGAACGATTTCAACGATCTAAAATGCTTGAAAATGATTATTATTTTAGCAAACAGCACGTTTTGAGCTTTAATTTGCGTTTTAACGTAAAACAGCATAAAACGACGAATTTTTATTATTCGTTTTTATTAATATTGCGTCTATTTGAACGATTTCAACGATCAAAATGCTTGAAAAAGCTTATTTTAGAAAACAGCCTTTGAGCTTTAATCTGCTATTAACGCGTAAAACAGCAAAAAAAACGAAATTTTTTTTTATTGTTTTTTTTAATATTGCGTCTTTGAACGATCTGAAATGCTTAAAAATTATTTTGAAAACAGCCGTTTTGAGCTTTTAATCTGCGTTTTAACGCGTAAAACACATAAAACGACGAATTTTTTTTTATTCGTTTTTATTTAAAATTTTCTTCTATTTGAACGATTTCAACGTCTAAAAAGCTTGAAAATGCTTATTTTAGCAAAACAGCACTTTTTGGTTTTCTGCGTTTTAAGCTAAACAGCATAAAAAAAACGAAATTTTTATTATTCGTTTTTATTTAAAATTTTCGTCTATTTGAACGATCTGAAATGTTGAAAATGATTATTTTTTAAAAAAAGCACGTTTTGAGCTTTAATCTGCGTTTTGGTAAAACCAAAAAAAACAGAATTTTTTTTTATTCGTTTTTTTTTTTTTTTATTTTCTATTTAAAAAGATTTTCGATCTAAAATGCGAAAATGCTTATTTTAGCAAAAAAGCACGTTTTGAGTTTTTTAAACTGCGTTTTAACGCGTAAAAAACATAAAAAAGACGAATTTTTATTATTGTTTTAAATTTTTCTATTTGCTTTCAACAATCTAAAAACGTAAAAGCTTTTTAAAAACAGCACGTTTTTTAGCTTTAATCTGCGTTTTTTAAACCCCCAAAAAAAGCATAAAAAAGACGAAAATTTTAATTCGTTTTTTTTTAATTTCTTCTATTTGAACGATTTCAACGATCTAAAATGCTTTAAAATGATTATTTTAGCAAACCAGCACGTTTTGAGCTTTAATCTGCGTTTAACGCGTAAAACAACATAAAAACGACGAATTTTTATTATTCGTTTTTATTAATATTGCTTCAATTTGAACGATTTCAACGATCTAAAATGCTTGAAAATAATTATTTTAGCAAAACAGCACGTTTTGAGCTTTAATCTGCGTTTTAACGGGGTGAAACAACATAAAAAAGACGAATTTTTATTATTCGTTTTTATTAATATTGCTTCTATTTGAACGATTTCAACGATCAAAATGTTGAAAATGCTTATTTTAGCAAAAAAAGCACGTTTTGAGCTTTAATCTGCGTTTTAACGCGTAAAACAGCATAAAAAAGACGAATTTTTTATTATTTGTTTTTATTAATATTGCTTCTATTTGAACGATTTCAACAAACTAAATGCTTGAAAATGCTTATTTTTAGCAAAACAGCACGTTTTTAGCTTTAATCTGCGTTTTAACGCGTAAAACAGCATAAAAACGACGAAATTTTTATTATTCGTTTTTATTAATGTTGCGTCTATTTGAACGATTTCAACGATCTAAAATGCTTGAAAATGTTATTTAGCAAAACAGCACGTTTTGAGCTTTTTAAACTGCGTTTTAACGCGTAAACAGCATAAAACGAGAATTTTATTATTGTTTTTATTAATTCTTCTATTTGAACGATTTCAACGATCTAAAATGCTTGAAAATGCTTATTTAGCAAAACAGCCGTTTTGAATTCAATCTGCGTTTTAACGCGTAAAACAGCATAAAACGACGAAATTAATTATTCGTTTTATTAATTCGTCCATTTGGGAAAGATTTCACGAACGAAATGCTTGAAAATGTTATTTTAGCAAAACAGCACGTTTTGAGCTTTAATCTCGTTTACGCGTAAAACAGCATAAAACGACGAATTTATTATTATTCGTTTTTATTATTGCCTATTTGAACGATTTCAGATCTAAAATGCTTGAAAATGTTATTTTAGCAAAACAGCACGTTTTGGCTTTAATCTGCGTTTTTAAAGCGTAAAACAGCATAAAACGACGAATTTTTATTATTGTTTTTATTAATATTGCTTCTATTTGAACGATTTCAACGATCAAAATGCTTGAAAATGTTGTTGCAAACAGCACGTTTTGAGCTTTAATCGCGTTTTAACACGTAAACAGTATGTTTTATTTTGGAAGCTCCGGT